>NC_044550.1:147623037-147703275 GCF_007565055.1 Rhinopithecus roxellana
CATCAAAAAGCAATCTCTCAGAAAGCTTCTCTGTAGTTATAATGTGAGGATATTTCCGTTTTCACCATGGGTCCCTATGGGCTCCCAAATATCACTTTCCAGTTTCCACGAAAAGAGCGTTAGCAACTGCTTCCTGAAGTCTAAATTATAAGTCTGTGAGATGAACTCACAGATCAGAAAGAAGTTTCTCAGAAAGGTTTTTTCACGTTTTGAACGGATGAAATTTCCTTTATCAGTGGAGGCCTCAGTGCGATCCAAGGAAGCCCTTCTCAGGTTCCTCAAAGACAGTGTTAATGGACTGTTCCACGAAACATAAGTGTAACTCTGTGAGATGAATTCACACATAACCAAGAAGTTTCTAAGAAAGCTTCTTTCTAGTTTTCATCTGTGGATGTTTCCTTTTCACCCTAAGGTACATTGAGCTATAAAGTATCTAATTGCAGATTTCCAGAAAACTGTGTAAACAAACTGATCACTGAAGAAAAACGTGTAACTCTGAGAGTTGCATTCACACATGGCAGTGCAGTTTCTCAGAAAGCTGCTCTTTAGTTATTATGTGAGGATATTTCCTTTTTCACAAGAGCCCTCAATGAGCTCCCAAATATACCTTTGCAGAATCCACGACAACAGTGTTAGCAAACTATTCCAAGAAGGGAAGGGTGGAACTCTGTGTGATGAAGTCACACATCAGAAAGCAATCTCTCAGAAAGCTTCTCTGTAGTTATTATGTGAGGATATTTCCTTTTTCACCATGGGTCCCTGGGGGCTCCCATTATAACTTTCCAGTTTCCACGAAAAGAGTGTTAGCAAACTGCTTCCTGAAGTCTAAATTATACGTCTGTGTGATGAACTCACAGTTCAGAAAGAAGTTTCTCAGAAAGCTTCTTTCACGTTTTGAACGCATTAAATTTCCTTTATCAGCTTAGACCTCAATGCAATCCAGGAGGCCCTTCTCAGGTTCCTCAAAGACAGTGTTAATGGACTGCTCCACGAAACATAAGTGAAACTCTGTGAGATGAATTCACACATCAACAAGAAGTTTCCAAAAAAGCTTCTTTCTAGTTTTCGTCTGTGGATGTTTCCTTTGTCACCGTAAGTTTCATTGCACTATGAAGTATCTAATTGCAGATTTCCAGAAAACTGTGTTAACAAACTGATCACTGAAGAGAAACGTGTAACTCTGTGAGTTGCATTCACACATGGCAGTGCAGTTTCTCAGAAAGCTGCTCTTGAGTCATTATGTGAATACACTTTCTTTGTCACTATAGCCCTCACTGAGCTCCCAAATATACCTTTGCAGAATCCACGACAACAGTGTTAGCAAACTGTTTCAAGAAGGGAAGGGTGGAACTCTGTGTGATGAAGTCACACATCAGAAAGCAATCTCTCAGAAAGCTTCTCTGTAGTTATGATGTGAGGATATTTCCTTTTTCACCATGTGTCCCTAGGGTCTCCGAAATATCACTTTCCAGTTTCCACGAAAAGAGTGTTAGCAAACTGCTTCCTGAAGTCGAAATTATAATTCGGTGAGATGAACTCACAGACTAGAAAGAAGTTTCTCAGAAAGCTTCTTTTACCTTTTGAAAGGATGAAATTTCCTTTATCAGCGTAGGCCTCAATGCAATCCAGGAAGCCCTTCTCAGGTTCCTCAAAGACAGTGTTAATGGACTGCTCCACGAAACATAAGTGTAACTCTGTGAGATCAATTCACATATCACCAAGAGGTGTCTATGAAAGCTTCTCTCTAGTTTTCATCTTTGGATGTTTCCTTTGTCACCGTATGTATCATTGCGCTATGAAGTATCTAATTACAGATTTCCAGAAAACTGTGTTACCAAACTGATCACTGAAGAGAAACGTGTAACTCTGTGAGTTGCATTCACACATGGCAATGCAGTTTCTCAGAAAGCTGCTCTTTAGTTATTATGTGAGGATATTTCTTTTTCACCAGAGCCCTCAATGAGCTCCCAAATATAACTTTGCAGAAATCCACGACAGCACTGTTACCAAACTGTTCCAAGAAGGGAAGGTGGGAACTCTGTGTGATGAAGTCACACATCAAAAAGCAATCTCTCAGAAAGCTTCTCTGTAGTTATAATGTGAGGATATTTCCGTTTTCACCATGGGTCCCTATGGGCTCCCAAATATCACTTTCCAGTTTCCACGAAAAGAGCGTTAGCAACTGCTTCCTGAAGTCTAAATTATAAGTCTGTGAGATGAACTCACAGATCAGAAAGAAGTTTCTCAGAAAGCTTCTTTCACGTTTTGAACGGATGAAATATCCTTTATCAGCGCAGGCCTCAATGCGATCCAAGGAAGCCCTTCTCAGCTTCCTCAAAGACAGTGTTAATGGACTGCTCCACGAAACATAAGTGTAACACTGTGAGATGAATTCACACATCACCAAAAAGTTTCTAAGAAAGCTTCTTTCTAATTTTCATCTGTGGATGTTTCCTTTGTCACAGTAAGGTTCATTGCGCTATGAAGTATCTAATTGCAGATTTCCAGAAAACTGTGTTAACAAACTGATCACTGAAGAGAAACGTGTAACTCTGTGAGTTGCATTCACACATGGCAGTGCAGTTTCTCAGAAAGCTGCTCTTTAGCTATTATGTGAGGATATTTCCTTTTTCACCAGAGCCCTCAATGAGCTCCCAAATATACCTTTGCAGAATCCACGACAACAGTGTTAGCAAACTGGTCCAAGAAGGGAAAGGTGGAACTCTGCTTAATGAAGTCACACACCAGAAAGCAATCTCTCAGAAAGCTTCTCTGTAGTTATTATGTGAGGATATTTCCTTTTTCACCATGGGTCTCTAAGGGCTCCCAAATATCACTTTCCAGTTTCCAGGAAAAGAGTGTTAGCAAACTGCTTCCTGAAGTCTAAATTATAAGTCTGTGAGATGAAGTCACAGATCAGAAAGAAGTTTCTCAGAAAGCTTCTTTCACGTTTTGAACGGATGAAATTTCCTTTATCAGCGTAGGCCTCAATGCGATCCAAGGAAGACCTTCTCAGGTTCCTCAACGACAGTGTTAATGGACTGTTCCACGAAACATAAGTGTAACTCTGTGAGATGAATTCACACATCACCAAGAACTTTCTAAGAAAGGTTCTTTCCAGTTTTCATCTGTGGATGTTTCCTTTGTCACCGTTAGCTTCATTGCGCTATGAAGTATCTAATTGCAGATTTCCAGAAAACTGTGTTAACAAACTGATCACTGAAGAGAAACGTGTAACTCTGTGAGTTGCATTCACACATGGCAGTGCAGTTTCTCAGAAAGCTGCTTTTTAGTTATTATGTGAGGATATTTCCTTTTTCACCAGAGCCCTCAATGAGTTCCCAAATATACCTTTGCAGAATCCACGACAACTGTGTTAGCAAACTGTACCAAGAAGGGAAGGGTGGAACTCTGTGTGATGAAGACACACATCAGAAAGCAATCTCTCTGAAAGCTTCTCTGTAGTTATTATGTGAGGATATTTCCTTTTTCCCCATGGGTCCCTGTGGGATCCCAAATATCACTTTCCAGTTTCCCCGAAAAGAGGGTTAGCAAACTGTTTCCTGAAGTCTAAATTATAAGTCTGTGAGATGAACTCACAGATCAGAAAGAAGTTTCTCAGAAAGCTTCTTTCACGTTTTGAACGGATGAAATTTCCTTTATCAGTGTAGGCCTCAAGGCAATCCAGGAAGCCCTTCTCAGGCTCCTCAAAGACAGTGTTAATGGACTGCTCCACGAAACATAAGTGTAACTCCGTGAGATGAGTTAACACATCACCAAGAATTTTCTAAGAAAGCTTCTTTCTAGTTTTCATCTGTGGATGTTTCCTTTGTCACCGTAAGTTTCATTGCGCTATGAAGTATCTAATTGCAGATTTCCAGAAAACTGTGTTAACAAACTGATCACTGAAGAAAAACCTGTAACTCTGTGAGTTGCATTTACACATGGCAGTGCAGTTTCTCAGAAAGCTGCTCTTTAGTTATTATGTGAGGATATTTCCTTTTTCACCAGAGCCCTCAATGAGCTCCCTAATAAACCTTTCCAGAATCCACGACAACAGTATTAGCAAACTGTTCCAAGAAGGGAAGGGTGGAACTCTGTGTGATGAAGTCACACAACAGAAAGCAATCTCTCAGAGAGCATCTCTGTAGTTATTATGTGAGGATATTTCCTTTATCACCATGGGTCCCTATGGGCTCCCGAATATCACTTTCCATTTTCCACGAAAAGAGTGTTAGCAAACTGATTTCTGAAGTCTAAATTATAAGTCTGTGAGATGAACTCAGAGATCAGAATGAAGTTTCTCAGAAAGCTTCTTTCACATTTTGAACGGATGAAATTTCCTTTATTAGTGTAGGCCTCAATGCGATCCAAGGAAGCCCTTCTCAGGTTCCTCAAAGATAGTGTTAATGGACTGCTCCACGATACATAATGGTAACTCTGTGAGATGAATTCACACAACACCAAGAAGTTTCTAAGAAAGCTTCCTTCTAGTTTTCATCTGTGGATGTTTCCTTTGTCACCGTAAGTTTAATTGCACTATGAAGTATCTAATAGCAGATTTCCAGAAAACTGTGTTATCAAACTGCTCACTGAAGAGAAACGTGTAACTCTGTGAGTTGCATTCACACATGGCAGTGCAGTATCTCAGAAAGCTGCTCTTTAGTTATTATGTGAGGATATTCCCTTTTTCACCGGAGCCCTCAATGAGCTCCGAAATATACCTTTGCAGAATCCATGACAACAGTGTTAGCAAACTGTTCCAAGAATGGAAAGGTGGAACTCTGTGTGATTAAGTCACACATCAGAAAGCAATGTCTCAGAAAGCTTCTCTGTAATTATTATGTGAGGATATTTCCTTTTTCAACATGGGTCCCTATGGGCTCCCAAATATCACTTTCCAGTTTCCACGAAAAGAGTGTTAGCAAACTGCTTCCTGTAGTCTAAATTATAACTCTGTGAGATGAACTCACAGATCAGAAAGAAGTTTCTCAGAAAGCTTCTTTCACGTTTTGAACGGATGAAATTTCCCTTATCAGCGTAGGCCTCAATGCAATCCAAGGAAGCTCTTCTCAAGTTCCTCAAAGACAGTGTTAATGGACTGCTCCACGAAACATAAGTGTAACTCTGTGAGATGAATTCACACATCACCAAGAAGTTTCTAAGAAAGCTTCTTTCTAGTTTTCATCTGGGGATGTTTCCTTTGTCACTGTAAGGTTCATGGCGCTATGAAGTATCTAATTGCAGATTTCCAGAAAACTCTGTTAACAAAACTGATCACTGAAGAGAAACGTGTAACTCTGTGCTTTGCATTCACACATGGCAATGCAGTTTCTCAGAAATCTGCTCTTTTGCTATTATGTGAGGATATTTCCTTTTTCACCAGAGCCCTCAATGAGCTCACAATATACCTTTGCAGAATCCACGACAACAGTGTTAGAAAACTGTTCCAAGAAGGGAAGTGTGGAACTCTGTGTGTTGAAGTCACACATCAGAAAGCAATCTCTCAGAAAGCTTCTCTGTAGTTATTATGTGATGCTATTTCCTTTTTCACCATGGGTGCATAAGGGCTCCCAAATATCACTTTCCAGTTTCCACGAAAAGAGTGTTAGCAAACTGCTTCCTGAAGTCTAAATTATAAGTCTGTGAGATGAACTCACGGATCAGAAAGAAGTTTCTCAGAAACCTTCTTTCACGTTTTGAACGGATGATATTTCCTTTATCAGCGTAGGCTTCAATGTGATCCAAGGAAGCCCTTCTCAGGATCCTCAAAGACAGTGTTAATGGACTGCTCCACGAAACATAAGTGTAACTCTGTGAGATGAATTCACACATCACCAAGAAATGTCTAAGAAAGCTTCTTTTAGTTTTCATCTGTGGATGTATCCTTTGTCACCGTAAGTTTCAATACGTTATGAAGTAACTAATTGCAGATTTCCAGAAAACTGTGTTAACAAACTGATCACTGAAGAGAAACCTGTACCTCTGTGAGTTGCATTCACACATGCCAATGCAGTTTCTCAGAAAGCTGCTCTTTAGTTATTATGTGAGGATATTTCCTTTTTCACCAGAGCCCTCAATGAGCTCCCAAATATACCTTTGCAGAATCCACGACAACAGTGTTAGCAAACTGTTCCAAGAAGGGAAGGGTGGAACTCTGTGTGATGAAGTCACACATCAGAAAGCAATCTCTCAGAAAGCTTCTCTGTAGTTATTATGTGAGGATATTTCCTTTTTCACCATGGTTCCCTGTGGGCTCCCAAATATCACTTTCCAGGTTCCACGAAAAGACTGTTAGCAAACTGCTTCCTGAAGTCTAAATTATAAGTTTGTGAGATGAACTCACAGATCAGAAAGAAGTTTCTCAGAAAGCTTCTTTCACGTTTTGAACGGATGAAATTTCCCTTATCAGCGTAGGCCTCAATGCAATCCACTAAGCCCTTCTCAGGCTCCTCAAAGACAGTGTTAAGGGACTGCTCCACGAAACATAAGTGTAACTCTGTGAGATGAATTCACACATCACCAAGAAGTTTCAAAGAAAGCTTCTTTCTAGTTTTCATCTGTGGATATTTCCTTTGTCACCGTAGGTTTCATTGCGCTATGAAGTATCAAATTGCAGATTTCCAGAAAACTGTGTTAACAAACTGATCACTGAAGAGGAACGCGTAACCCTGTGACTTGCATTCACACATGGCAATGCAGTTTCTCAGAAAGCTGCTCTTTAGTTATTATGTGAGGATATTTCCTTTTTCACCAGAGCCCTCAATGAGCTCCCAAATATACCTTTCCAGAATCCGCGACAACAGTGTTAGCAAACTGTGCCAGATGGGAAGGGTGGAACTCTGTGTGATGAAGTCACACATCAGAAAGCAATCTCTCAGAAAGCTTCTCTGTAGTTATTATGTGAGGATATTTCCTTTTTCACCATGGTTCCCAGTGGGCTCCCAAATATCACTTTCCACTTTCCACGAAAAGAGTGTTAGCAAACTGCTTCCTGAAGTCTAAATTATAAGTCGTGAGATGAACTCACAGATCAGAAAGAAGTTTCTCAGAAAGCTTCTTTCACGTTTTGAACGGATGAAATTTCCTTTATCAGCGTAGGCCTCAATGCGATCCAATTTGGACCTTCTCAGGATCCTCAAACACAGTGTTAGTGGACTGCTCCACGAAACATAAGTGTAACTCTGTGAGATGAATTCACACATCACCAAGAAATGTCTAGGAAAACTTCTTTTAGTTTTCATCTGTGGATGTTTCCTTTGTCACCGTAAGTTTCAATACGTTATGAAGTAACTAATTGCAGATTTCCAGAAAACTGTGATAACAAACTGATCACTGAAGAGAAACCTGTTCCTCTGTGAGTTGCATTCACACATGCCAATGCAATTTCTCAGAAAGCTGCTCTTTAGTTATTATGTGAGGATGTTTCCTTTTTCACCGGAGCCCTCAATGAGCTCCCAAATATACCTTTGTAGAATCCACGACAACAGTGTTAGCAAACTGTTCCAAGAAGGGTAGGTTGTAACTCTGTGTGATGAAGTCACACATCAGAAAGCAATCTCTCATAAAGCATCTCTGTAGTTATTGTGTGAGGATATTTCCTTTTTCACCATGGGTCCCTAAGGGCTCCCAAATATCACTTTCCAGATTCCACGAAAACAGTGTTAGCAAACTGCTTCCTGAAGTCTAAATTATAAGTATGTGAGATAAACTCACAGATCAGAAAGAAGTTTCTCAGAAAGCTTATTTCACGTTTTGAACGGATGAAATTTCCTTTATCAGCGTAGGCCTCAATGCCATCCAAGGAAGCCCTTCTCAGGTTTCTCAAGGGCAGTGTCAATGGAGGGCTCCACGAAACTTAACTGTAACTCTGTGAGATGAATTCACACATCACGAAGAAGTTTCTAAGAAAGCTTCTTTCTAGTTTTCATCTGTGGATGTTTCCTTTGTCACCGTAAGTTTCATTGCGCTATGATGTATCTAATTTCAGATTTCCATAAAACTGTGTTAACAAACTGATCACTGAAGAAAAACGTGTATCTCTGTGAGTTTCATTCACACATGGCAGTGCAGTTTTTCACGAAGCTGCTCTTTAGTTAATAAGTGAGGATATTTCCTTTTTCACCAGAGCCCTCAATGAGCTCCCAAATATACCTTTGCAGAATCCACGACAACAGTGTTACCAAACTGTTCCAAGAAGGGAAGCGTGGAACTCTGTGTGATGAAGTCACACATCAGAAAGCAATCTCTCAGAAAGCTTCTCTGTAGTTATTATGTGAGGATATTTCCTTTATCACCATGGGTCCCTAAGGGCTCCGAAACATCACTTTCCAGTTTCCACGAAAAGAGTGTTAGCAAACGGCTTCATGAAGTCTGAACTATAAGTCTGTGAGATGAACTCACATATCAGAATGAAGTTTCTCAGAAAGATTCTTTCAGGTTTTGAACGGATGAAATTTCCTTTATCAGCGTAGGCCTCAATGCCATCCAAGGAAGCCCTTCTCAGGTTTCTCAAGGACAGTGTGAATGGACTGCTCCACGAAACATAAGTGTAACTCTGTGTGATGAATTCACACATCACCAAGAAGTGTCTAAGAAAGCTTCTTTCTAGTTTTCATCTGTGATTGCTTCCTTTGTCACCGTAAGTTTCATTCCGCTATGAAGTATCTAATTGCAGATTTCCAGAAAACTGTGTTAACACACTGATCACTGAAGAGAAACGTGTAACTCTTTGAGTTGCATTCACACATGACATTGCAGTTTCTCAGAAAGCTGCTCTTTAGTTATTATGTGAGGATATTTCTTTTTCACCAGAGCCCTCAATGAGCTCCCAAATATACCTTTGCAGAATCCGCGACAACAGTGTTCGCAAACTGTTCCGAGAAGGGAAGTGTGGAACTCTGTGTGATGAAGTCACACATCAGAAAGCAATCACTCAGAAAGCTTCTCTGTAGTTATTATGTGAGGATATTTCCTTTTTCACCATGGGTTCCTAAGGGCTCCCAAATATCACTTTCCAGATTCCACGAAAAGAGTGTTAGCAAACGGCTTCCTGAAGTCTAAACTATAAGTCTGTGAGATATACTCACATATCAGAAAGAAGAGTCTCAGAAAAATTCTTTCACGTTTTGAACGGATGAAATTTCCTTTATCAGGTTAGGCCTCAATGCCATCCAAGGAAGCCCTTCTCAGGTTTCTCAAGTACAGTGTGAATGCACTGCTCCACGAAACATAAGTGTAACTCTGTGAGATGAATTCACACATCACCAAGAAGTTTCTAAGAAAGCTTCTTTCTAGCTTTCATTTGTGGATGTTTCCTTTGTCACCGTAAGTTTATTGCGCTATGAATTTCTAAATGCAGATTTCCAGAAAACTGTGTTAACAAGCTGATCACTGAAGAGAAACCTGTAAATCTGTGAGTTGCATTCACACATGGCAATACAGTTTCTCAGGAAGCTGCTCTTTAGTTATTATGTGAGGATATTTCCTTTTTCACCAGAGCCCTCAAAGAGCTCCCAAATATACCTTTGCAGAACCCACGACAACAGTGTTAGCAAACTGTTCCAAGAAGGGAAGGGTGGAACTCTGTGTGATTAAATCACACGTCAGAAAGCAATCTATCAGAAAGCTTCTCTGTAGTTATTATGTGAGGATATTTACTTTTTCACCATGGGTCCCTAAGGGCTCCCAAATATCACTTTCCCGTTTCCACGAAAAGAGTGTTAGCAAACTGCTTCCTGAAGTCTAAATTATAAGTCTGTGAGGTGACCTCACAGAACAGAAAGAAGTTTCTCAGAAAGCTTATTTCACGTTTTGAACGGATGAAATTTCCTTTATCAGCGTAGGCCTCAATGCGATCCAAGGAAGCCCTTCTCAGGTTCCTCAAAGACAGTGTTAATGGACTGCTCCACGAAACATAAGTGTAACTCTGTGTGATGAATTCACACATCACCAAGAAGTGTCTAAGAAAGCTTCTTTCTAATATTCATCTGTGGATGTTTCCTTTGTCACCGTAAGGTTCATTGCGCTATGAAGTATCTAATTGCAGATTTCCAGAAAACTCTGTTAACAAACTGATCACTGAAGAGAAACGTGTAACTCTGTGAGTTGCACTCACCCATGGCAGTGCAGTTTCTCAGAAAGCTGCTCTTTAGTTATCATGTGAGGATATTTCCTTTTTCACCAGAGCCCTAAATGAGCTCCCAAATATACCTTTGCAGAATCCACGACAACAGTGTTAGCAAACTGTTCCAAGGAGGGAAGGGTGGAACTCTGTGTGATGAAGTCACACATCAGATAGCAATCTCTCAGAAAGGATCTCTGTAGTTATTTTGTGAGGATATTTCCTTTTTCATCATGGGTCCCTATGGGCTCCCAAATATCACTTTCCAGTTTCCACGAAAAGAGTGTTAGCAAACTGCTTCCTGAGGTCTAAATTATATGTCTGTCAGATGAACTCACAGATCAGATTGAAGTTTCTCAGAAAGCTTCTTTCACGTTCTGAAAGTATAAAATTTCCTTTATCAGCGTAGGCCTCAATGCGAGCCAAGGAAGCCCTTCTCAGCTTCCTTAAAGACAGTGTGAATGGACTGCTCGACGAAACATAAGTGTAACTCTATGAGATGAATTCACACATCACCAAGAAGTTTCTAAGAAAGCTTCTTTCAAGTTTTCATCTGTGGATTATTCCTTTGTCACCGTATGTTTCATTGCGCTATGAATTATCTAATTGCAGATTTCCAGAAAACTGTGTTAACACACTGATCACTGAAGAGAAACGTTTAACTCTGTGAGTTGCATTCACATATGGCAGTGCAGTATCTCAGGATGTTGCTCTTTAGTTATTATGTGAGGATATTTCCTTTTTCACCAGAGCCCTCAATAAGCTCGCTAATAAACTTTTCCAGAATCCAGGACAACAGTGTTAGCAAACTGTTCCAAGAAGGGAAGGGTGGAACTCTGTGTGATGAAGTCGCACATCAGAAAGCAATCTCTCAGAAAGCTTCTCTGTAGTTATTATGTGAGGATATTTCGTTTTTCACCCTGTTTCCCTATGGGCTCCCAAATATCACTTTTCAGTTTCCACGAAAAGAGTGTTAGCAAACTGCTTCCTGTAGTCTAAATTATAAGTCTGTGAGATGAAGTCACAGATCAGAAAGAAGTTTCTCAGAAAGCTTCTTTCACGTTTTGAACCGATGAAATTTCCTTTATCAGCGTAGGCCTCAATGCGATCCAATGAAGCCTTTTTCAGGTTCCTCAAAGACAGTTTTAATGGACTGCTCCACAAAATACAAGTGTAACTCTGTGAGATGAATTCACACATCACCAAGAAGTTTCTAAGAAAGCTTCCTTCTAGTTTTCATCTGTGGATGTTTCCTTTGTCACCGTAAGGTTCATTGCGCTATGAAGTATCTAATTGCAGATTTCCATAAAACTGTGTTAACAAACTGATCACTGAAGTAAAACGTATAACTCTGTGAGTTGTATTCACACATGGCAGGGCAGTTTCTCAGAAAGCTGCTCTTTAGTTATTATGTGAGGATATTTCCTTTTTCACCAGAGCCCTCAATGAGCTCCCAAATATACCTTTGCAGAATCCACGACGACAGTGTTAGCAAACTGTTCCAAGAAGGGATGGTTGGAACTCTGTGTGATGAAGTCACACATCAGAAAGCAATCTCTCAGAAAGCTTCTCTGTAGTAATTATGTGAGGACATTTCCTTTTTCACCATGGGTTCCTGCGGCCTGCCAAAAATATCACTTTCCAGATTCCACGAAAAGAGTGTTTGCAAACTGCTTCCTGAAGTCTAAATTATGAGTCTGTGAGATGAACTCACAGATCAGAAAGAAGTTTCTCCTAAAGCTTCTTTCAAGTTTTGAAAGGATGGAATTTCCTTTATCAGCGTAGGCCTCAATGCGATCCAAGGAAGCCCTTCTCAGGTTCCTCAAAGACAGTGTTAATGGACTGCTCCACGAAACACAAGTGTAACACCGTGAGATGAATTCACACATCACCAAGAAGTTTCCAAGAAAGCTTCTTTCTAGTTTTCATCAGTGCATGTTTCCTTTGTCACCGTAAGGTTCATTGCGCTATGAAGTATCTAATTGCAGATTTCCAGAAAACTGTGTTAACAAACTGATCACTGAAGTGAAACGTGTAACTCTGTGAGTTGCATTCACACATGGCAGTGCAGTTTCTCAGAAAGCTGCTCTTTAGTTATTATGTGAGGATATTTCCTTTTTCACCAGAGCCCTCAATGAGCTCCCCCATATACCTTTGCAGAATCCACGACAACAGTGTTAGCAAACTGTTCCAAGAAGGGATGGTTGGAACTCTGTGTGATGAAGTCACCCATCAGAAAGCAATCTCTCAGAAAGCTTCTCTGTAGTTATTATGTGAGGATATTTCCATTTTCACCATGGGTCCCTGTGGGCTCCCTAATATCACTTTCCAGTTTCCATGAAAAGAGTGTTAGCAAACTGCTTCCTGAAGTCTAAATTATAAGCCTGTGAGATGAACTCACATATCAGATAGAAGTTTCTCAGAAAGTTTTTTTCACGTTTTGAAGGGATGAAATTTCCTTTATCAGCTTAGGCCTCAATGCGATCCAAGGAAGCCCTTCTCAGGTTCCTGAAAGACAGTGTTAATGGACTGCTCCACAAAACATAAGTGTAACTCTGTGAGATGAATTCAGACATCCCCAAGAAGTTTCTAAGAAAACTTCTTCTAGTTTTCATCTTTGGATGTTTCCTTTGTCACCGTAAGTTTCATTGCGCTATGAAGTATCTAATTGCAGATTTCCTGAAAACTGTGTTAACACACTGATCACTGAAGAGAAACGTGTAACTCTGTGAGTTGCATTCACACATGGCAGTGCAGTTTCTCAGAAAGCTGCTCTTTAGTTATTATGTGAGAATATTTCCTCTTTCACCAGAGCCCTCAATGAGCTCCCTAATAAACCTTTCCAGAATCCACGAGAACAGTTTTAGCAAATTGTTCCAAGAAGGGAAGGGTGCAACTCTGTGTGATGAAGTCACACATCAGAAAGCAATCTCTAGAGAGATTCCTGTAGTTATTATGTGACTATATTTCCTTTATCACCAATGGTCCCTATGGGCTCCCAAATATCATTTTACAGATTCCACGAAAAGAGTGTTAACAAACTGCTTCCTGGGGTCTAAATTAAAACTCTCAGAGATGAACTCACAGATCCGAAAGAAGTTTCTCAGAAAGTTTCTTTCCCGTTTTGAACGGATGAAATTTCCTTTATCAGCGTAGGCCTCAATGCGATCCAAGGAAGCCCTTCTCAGGTTCCTCAAAGACAGTGTTAATGGACTGCTCCATGAAACATAAGTGTAACTCTGTGAGATGAATTCACACGTCACCAAGAAGTTTCTAAGAAAGCTTCTTTCAAGTTTTCATCTGTGGATGTTTCCTTTGTCACCGTATTTCATTGAGCTGTGAATTATCTAATTTCAGATTTCCAGAAAACTGTGTTAACACACTGATCAGTGAAGAGAAACGTGTAACTCTGTGAGTTGCATTCACACATGGCAGTGCAGTTTCTCAGAAATTTGCTCTTTAGTTATTATATGAGGATATTTCCCTTTTCACGAGAGCCCTCAATGAGCTCCCTAATAAACCTTTCCAGAATCCACGACAACAGTGTTAGCAAACTGTTCCAAGAAGGGAAGGGTGGAACTCTGTGTGATGAAGTCACACATCAGAAAGCAATCTCTCAGAAAGCTTCTCTGTAGTTATTATGTGAGGATATTTCCTTTTTCACCCTGTTTCCCTATGGGCTCCCAAATATCACTTTCCAGTTTCCACGAAAAGAGTGTTAGCAAACTGCTTCCTGTAGTCTAAATTATAAGTCTGTGAGATGAACTCACAGATCAGAAAGAAGTTTCTCAGAAAGCTTCTTTCACGTTTTGAACCGATGAAATTTCCTTTATCATCGTACGCCTCAATGCGATCCAAGGAAGCCCTTCTCAGGTTCCTCAAAGACAGTGTTAATGGACTGCTCCACAAAACATGAGTGTAACACTGTGAGATGAATTCAGACATCACCAAGAAGTTTCTAAGAAAACTTCTAGTTTTCATCTTTGGATGTTTCCTTTGTCACCGTAAGGTTCATTGCACTATGAAGTATCTAATTGCAGATTTCCTGAAAACTGTGTTAACGCACTGATCACTGAAGAGAAACGTGTAACTCTGTGAGTTGCATTCACACATGGCAGTGCAGTTTCTCTGAAAGCTGCTCTTTAGTTATTATGTGAGAATATTTCCTCTTTCACCAGAGCCCTCAATGAGCTCCCTAATAAATCTTTCCAGAATCCACGACAAGAGTTTTAGCAAATTGTTCCAAGAAGGGAAGGGTGCAACTCTGTGTGATGAAGTCACACATCAGAAAGCAATCTCTAGAGAGATTCCTGTAGTTATTATGTGACTATATTTCCTTTATCACCAATGGTCCCTATGGGCTCCCAAATATCACTTTACAGATTCCACGAAAAGAGTGTTAACAAACTGCTTCCTGAGGTCTAAATTAAAAGTCTGAGAGATTAACTCACAGATCCGAAAGAAGTTTCTCAGAAAGTTTCTTTCCCGTTTTGAACGGATGAAATTTCCTTTATCAGCGTAGGCCTCAATGCGATCCAAGGAAGCCCTTCTCAGTTTCCTCAGAGACAGTGTTAATGGACTGCTCCACGAAACATAAGTGTAACTCTGTGAGATGAATTCACACATCACCAAGAAGTGTCTAAGAAAGCTTCTTTATAGTTTTCATCTATGGATGTTTCATTTGTCACAGTAAGGTTCATTGCGCTATGAAGTATCTAATTGCAGATTTCCAGAAAACTGTGTTAAGAGACTGATCACTGAAAAGAAACGTGTAACTCTGTGAGTTGCATTCACACATGGCCGTGCAGTTTTTCAGAAAGCTGCTCTTGAGTTTTTATGAGAGTATAATTTCTTTTTCACCAGAGCCCTCAATGAGCTCACAAATATACCTTTGCAGAATCCACGACAACAGTGTTAGCAAACTGTTCCAAGAAGGGATGGTTGGAAATCTGTGTGATTAAGTCACACGTCAGAAAGCAATCTCTCAGAAAGCTTCTCTGTAGTTATTATGTGAGGATATTTCCTCTTTCAGCATGGGTCCATGTGGGCTCCCTAATATCACTTTCCTCTTTCCACGAAAAGAGTTTTAGCAAACTGCTTCCTGAAGTCGAAATTATAAATCTGTGAGATGAACTCACAGATCAGAAAGAAGTTTCTCAGAAAGCTTCTTTCACGTTTTGAACCAATGAAATTTCCTTTAGCAGCATAGGCCTCAATGCGTTCCAAGGAAGCCCTTCTCAGGTTACTCAAAGACAGTGTTAATGGACTGCTCCACAAAACATAAGTGTAACTCTGTGAGATGAATTCACACATCACCAAAAAGTTTCTAAGAAAACTTCCTTCTAGTTTTCATCTGTGGATGTTTCCTTTGTCACCGGAAGGTTCATTGCGCTATGAAGTATCTAATTGCAGATTTCCATAAAACTGTGTTAACAAACTGATCACTGAAGTGAAACGTATAACTCTGTGAGTTGTATTCACACATGGCAGGGCAGTTTCTCAGAAAGCTGCTCTTTAGTTATTATGTGAGGATATTTCCTTTTTCACCAGAGCCCTCAATGAGTTCCCAAATATACCTTTGCAGAATCCACGACAACAGTGTTAGCAAACTGTTCTAAGAAGGGAAGGGTGGAAATCTGTGTGATGAAGTCACACATCAGAAAGCAATCTCTCAGAAAGTTTCTCTGTAGTTATTATGTGAGGATATTTCCTTTTTCACCATGGGTCCCAATGGGCTCCCAAATATCACTTTCCAGTTTCCACGAAAAGAGTGTTACCAAACTGCTTCCTGAAGTCGAAATGAGAAGCCTGTGAGATGAAGTCACAGATCAGAAAGAAGTTTCTCAGAAAGCTTCCTTCACGTTTTGAACGCATGAAATTTCCTTTATCAGCGTAGGCCTCAATGCGATCCAAGGAAGCCCTTCTCAGGTTAATCAAAGACAGTGTTAATGGAGTGCTCCACGAAACATAAGTGTAACTCTGTGAGATGAATTCACACATCACCAAGAAGTTTAAAAGAAAGCTTCTTTCTGGTTTTCATCTGTGGATGTTTCCTTTGTCACCGTAAGTTTCATTGTGCTATGAAGTATCTAATTGCATATTTCCAGAAAACTGTGTTAACAAACTGATCACTGAAGAGAAACGTGTAACTCTGTGAGTTGCATTCACACATCAGAAAGAAGTGTCTAAGAAAGCTTCTTTCTAGTTTTCATCTGTGGATGTTTCCTTTGTCACCGTAAGTTTCATTGCGCTGCGAAGTATCGAATTGCAGATTTCCAGAAAACTGTGTTAACAAACTGATCACGGAAGAGAAACGTGTAACTCTGTGGGTTGCATTCAAACATGGCAGTGCAGTTTCTCAGAAAGCTGCTCTTTGTTACTATGTGAGGATATTTCCTTTTTCACCAGAGCCCTCAATTTGCTCCCAAATATACCTTTGCAGAATCCACGACAACAGTGTTAGCAAACTGTTCCAAGAAGGGAAGTGTGGAACTCCGTGTGATGAAGTCACACATCAGAAAGCAATCTCTCAGAAAGCTTCTCTATAGTTATTATGTGAGGATATTTCATTTTCACCATGGGTTCCTGCGGAATCCCAAATATCACTTTCCATTTTCCACGAAAAGAGTGTTAGCAAACTGCTTAATGAAGTCTAAATTATAAGCCTGTGAGATGAACTAACAGATCAGAAAAAGTTTCTCAGAAAGCTTCTTTCACGTGTTGAATAGATGGAATTTCTTTTATCAGCGTAGGCCTCAATGCGATCCAAGGAAGCCCTTCTCAGGTTCCTCAAAGACAGTGTTAATGGACTGTTCCATGAAACATAAGTGTAACTCTGTGAGATGAATTCACACATCACCAAGAAGTTTCTACGAAAGCTTCTTTCTAGTTTTCATCTGTGGATGTTTCCCTTGTCACCGTAAGTTTCATTGCGCTGTGAAGTATCTCATTGCAGATTTCCAGAAAACTGTGTAAACACACTGATCACTGAAGAGTAACGTGTAACTCTGTGATTTGCATTCACACATGGCAGTGCAGTTTGTCATAAAGTTGCTCTTTAGTTATTATATGAGGATATTTCCTTTTTCACCAGAGCCCTCAATGAGCTCCCTAATAAACCTTTCCAGAATCCACGACAACAGTGTTAGCAAAGTGTTACAATAAGGAAAGGGTAGAACTCTGTGTGATGAAGTCACACATCAGAAAGCAATCTCTCAGAAAGCTTCTCTGTAGTTATTATGTGAGGATATTTCCTTTTTCAAAATGGGTCCCTGTGGGCTACCAAATATCACTTTCCAGTTTCCACGAAAAGAGTGTTAGCAAACTGCTTCCTGTAGTCTAAATTATAAGTCTGTGAGATGAACTCACATATCAGATAGAAGTTTCTCAGAAAGTTTTTCTCACGTTTTGAAGGGATGAAATTTGCTTTATCAGCGTAGGCCTCAATGCGAACCAAGGAAGCCCTTCTCAGGTTTCTCAAAGACAGTGTTAATGGACTGCTCCACGAAACATAAGTATAACTCTGTGAGATGAATTCACACATCACCAAGAAGTTTCAAAGAAAGCTTTTTCTAGTTTTCATCTGTGGATGTTTCCTTTGTCACCGTATGTTTCATTGCGCTATGAAGTTTCTAATTGCAGATTTCCAGAAAACTGTGTTAACACACTGATCACTGAAGAGAAACGTGTAACTCTGTGAGTTGCATTCACACATGGCAGTGCAGCTTCTCAGAAAGTTGCTCTTTAGTTATTATATGAGGATATTTCCCTTTTCACGAGAGCCCTCAATGAGCTCCCTAATAAAACTTTCCAGAATCCACGACAACAGTGTTAGCAAACTGTTCCAAGAAGGGAAGGGTGGAACTCTGTGTGATGAAGTCACACATCAGAAAGCAATCTCTCAGAAAGCTTCTCTGTAGTTATTATGTGAAGATATTTCCTTTTTCACCCTGTTTCCCTATGGGCTCCCAAATATCACTTTAAAGATTCCACGAAAAGAGTGTTAGCAAACTGCTTCCTGAGGTCTAAATTAAAAGTCTGTGAGATGAACTCTCAGATCCGAATGAAGTTTCTCAGAAAGTTTCTTTCACGTTTTGAACGGATGAAATTTCCTTTATCAGCGTAGGCCTCAATCCGATCCAAGGAAGCCCTTCTCAGGATCCTCAGAGACAGTGTTAATGGACTGCTCCACGAAACATAAGTGTAACTCTGTGAGATGAATTCACACATCACCAGGAAGTGTCTAAGAAAGCTTCTTTATAGTTTTCATCTATGGATGTTTCATTTGTCACCGTAAGGTTCATTGCGCTATGACGTATCTAATTGCAGATTTCCAGAAAACTGTGTTAACAGACGGATCACTGAAAAGAAACGTGTAACTCTGTGAGTTGCATTCACACATGGCCGTGCAGTTTCTCAGAAAGCTGCTCTTTTGTTATTATGTGAGGATATTTCCTTTATCGCCAGAGCCCTCAATGAGCTCCCAAATATACCTTTGCAGAATCCACGACAACAGAGTTACCAATCTGTTCCAAGAAGGGGTGGTGGGAACTCTGTGTGATGAAGTCACACATCAGAAAGCAATCTCTCAGAAAGCTTCGCTGTAGTTATTATGTGAGAATATTTCCTTTTTCACCATGGGTCCCTATAGGCTCCCAAACATCACTTTCCAGTTTCCACGAAAAGAGTGTTAGCAAACTGCTTAATGAAGTCTAAATTATAAGCCTGTGAGATGAACTCACAGATCAGAAAGAAGTTTCTCAAAATCTTCTTTCACGTTTTGAATGGATGGAAATTCTTTTATCAGCGTAGGCCTCATTGCGATCCAAGGAAGCCCTTCTCAGGTTCCTCAAAGACAGTGTTAATGGACTGCTCCATGAAACATAACTGTAACTCTGTGAGATGAATTCACACATCACCAAGAAGTTTCTAAGAAAGCTTCTTTCTTGTTTTCATCTGTGGAAGTTTCCCTTGTCACCGTAAGTTGCATTGCGCTGTGAAGTATCTCATCGCAGATTTCCAGAAAACTGTGTTAACAAACTGATCACTGAAGAGAAACGTGTAACTCTGTGAGTTGCATTCACACATGGCAGTGCAGTTTCTCAGAAAGCTGCTCTTTAGTTATTATGTGAGGATATTTCCTTTTTCACCAGAGCCCTCAATGAGCTCCCACATATACCTTTGCAGAATCCACGACAACAGTGTTAGCAAACTGTTCCAAGAAGGGATGGTTGGAACTCTGTGTGATGAAGTCACACATCAGAAAGCAATCTCTCAGAAAGCTTCTCTGTAGTTATTATGTGAGGATATTTCCTTTTTCAAAATGGGTCTCTGTGGGCTCCCAAATATCACTTTCCAGTTTCCACGAAAAGAGTGTTAGCAAACTGCTTCCTGAAGTCTAAATTATAAGTCTGTGAGATGAACTCACATATCAGATAGAAGTTTCTCAGAAAGTTTTTTTCACGTTTTGAAGGGATGAAATTTCCTTTTTCAGCGTAGGCCTCAATGCGAACCAAGGAAGCCCTTCTCAGGTTCCTCAAAGACAGTGTTAATGGACTGCTCCACGAAACATAAGTGTAACTCTGTGAGATGAATTCACACATCACCAAGAAGTTTCAGAGACAGCTTCTTTCTAGTTTTCATCTGTGGATGTTTCCTTTGTCACCGTATGTTTCATTGCGCTATGAAGTTTCTAATTGCAGATTTCCTGAAATCGGTGTTAACACACTGATCACTGAAGAGAAACGTGTAACTCTGTGAGTTGCATTCACTCATGGCAGTGCAGTTTCTCAGAAAGTTGCTCTTTAGTTATTATATGAGGATATTTCTTTTTTCACCAGAGCCCTCAATGAGCTCCCTAATAAACCTTTCCAGAATACACGACAACAGTGTTAGCAAACTGTTCCAAGAAGGGAAGGGTGGAACTCTGTGTGATGAAGTCACACATCAGAAAGCAATCTCTCAGAAAGCTTCTCTGTAGTTATTATGTGAGGATATTTCCTTGTTCACCCTGTTTCCCTATGGGCTCCCAAATACCACTTTACAGATTCCACGAAAAGAGTGTTAGCAAACTACTTCCTGAGGTCTAAATTAAAAGTCAGTGAGATGAACTCACAGATCAGAAAGAAGTTTCTCAGAAAGCTGCTTTCACGTTTTGAACGGATGAAATTTCCATTCTCAGCGTAGGCCTCAATGCAATCCAAGGAAGCCCTTCTCAGGTTCCTCAAAGACAGTGTTAATGGACTGCTCCACGATACATAAGTGTAACTCTGTGAGATGAATTCACATATCACCAAGAAGTGTCTAAGAAAGCTTCTTTCTAGTTTTCATCTCTGCATGTTTCCTTTCTCAACGGAAGTTTCATTGCGCTATGAAGTATCTAATTGCAGATTTCCAGAAAACTGTGTTAACAAACTGATCACTGAAGAGAACCGTGTAACTCTGTGAGTTACATTCACACATGGCAATGCAGTTTCTCAGAAAGCTGCTGTTTTTTTATTATGTGAGGATATTTCCTTTTTCAGCAGAGCCCTCAATGAACTCCCAAATATACCTTTGCAGAATTCAGGTCAACAGTGTTAGCAAAGTGTTCCAAGAAGGGAAGAGTGGAACTCTGTGTGATGAAGTCACACATCAGAAAGCAATTTTTCAGAAAGCTTCTCTGTAGTTATTATATGAGGCTATTTCCTTTTTCACCATGTGTCCCTATAGGCTCCCAATTATCACTTCCCAGATTCCACGAAAAGAGTGTTAGCAAACTTCTTCCTGAAGTCTAAATTATAAGTCTGTGAGATGAACTCACGCATCAGAAAGAAGTTTCTCAGAAAGCTTCTTTCACGTTTTGAACGGATGAAATTTCCTTTATCAGCGTAGGCCTCAATGCAATCCAAGGAAGCCCTACTCAGGTTCCTCAAATACAGTGTTAATGGACCGCTCCACGAAACAAAAGTGTAACTCAGTGAGACGAATTCACACATCACCAAGAAGTTTCTAAGAAAGCTTCTTTCTAGTTTTCATCTGTGGATGTTTCCTTTGTCACCGTAAGGTTCATTGCGCTATGAAGTATCTAATTGCAGATATCCAGAAAACTGTTAACAAACTGATCACTGAAGAGAAAGGTGTAACTCTGTGACTTGCATTCACACATGGCAGTGCAGTTTCTCAGAAAGCTGCTCTTTAGTTATTATGTGAGGATATTTCCTTTTTCACCAGAGCCCTCAATGAGCTCCCAAATATAACTTTGCAGAATCCAAGACAACAGTGTTAGCAAACTGTTTCAAGAAGGGAAGGTGGGAACTCTGTGTGATGAATTCACACATTAGAAAGCAATCTCTCAGAGAGCTTCTCTGTAGTTATTAAGTGAGGATATTTCCTTTTTCACCATGGGTCCCTGTGGTCCCGCAATATCACTTTCCAGTTTCCACGAAAAGAGTGTTAGCAAACTGCTTCCTGAAGTCTAAATTATAAGTCTGTGAGATGAACTCACAGATCAGAAAGAAGTTTCTCAGAAAGCTTCTTTCACGTTTTGAACGGATGAAATTTCCTTTATCAGCGGAGACCTCAATGCGATCCAAGGAAGCCCTTCTCAGGTTCCTCAAAGACAGTGTTAATGGACTGCTCCATGAAACATATGTGTAACTCTATGAGATGAATCCACACATCACCATGAAGTTTCTAGGAAAGCTTCTTTCTAGTTTTCATCTGTGGATGTTTCCTTTGTCACCGTAAGTTTCATTGCGCTATGAAGTATCTGATTTCAGATTTCCAGAAAACTCGGTTAACAAACTGATCACTGAAGAGAAACGTGTAACTCTGTGACTTGCATTCACACATGGCAGTGCAGTTTTTCAGAAAGCTGCTCTTTAGTTATTATGTGAGGATATTTCGTTTTTCACCAAAGCCCTCAATGAGCTCCCAAATATACCTTTGCAGAATCCACGACAACAGTGTTAGCAAACTGTTCCAAGAAGGGAAGGGTGGAACTCTGTGTGATGAAATCACACATTCGAAAGCAATCTCTCAAAAAGCTTCTCTGTAGTTATTATATGAGGAGATTTCCTTTTTCACCATGGGTCCCTGTGGCCTCCCAATATCACTTTCCAGTTTCCACGAAAGGAGTGTTAGCAAACTGCTTCCTGAAGTTCAAATTATAAGACTGTGAGATGAACTCACAGATCAGAAAGAAGTTTCTCAAAAACCTTCTTTCACGTTTTGAACGGATGAAATTTCCTTTATCAGAGGAGGCCTCAATGCGATCCAAGGAGGCCCTTCTCAGGTTCCTCAAAGACAGTTTTAATGGACTGCTCCACGAAACATAAGTGTAACTCTGTGAGATGAATTCACACAGCATTAAGAAGTTTCTAAGAACGCTTCTTTCTAGTTTTCATCTGTGTATGTTTCCTTTGTCACCATAAGTTTCTTTGCGCTATGAAGTTTCTAACTGCAGATTTCGAGAAAACTGTGTTAACAAACTGATCACTGAAGAGAAACGTGTAACTCTGTGAGTTGAATTCACAAATGGAAATTCAGTTTCTCAGAAAGCTGCTCTTTAGTTATTAAGTGAGGATATTTCCTTTTTCACCAGAGCCCTCAATGAGCTCCCAAATATACCATTGCAGAATCCACAACAACAGTGTTAGCAATCTGTTCCAAGAATGGAAGGGTAGAACTCTGTGTGATGATGTCACACATCAGAAAGCAATCTCTCAGAAAGCTTCTCTGTAGTTATTATGTGAGGATATTTCCTATATCACCAAGGGTCTCTATGGGCTCCCAAATGTCACTTTCCAGTTTCCACGAAAAGTGTGTTAGCAAACTGCTTCCTGAAGTCTAAATTATAAGTCTGTGAGATGAACTCAGGGATCAGAAAGAAGTTTCTCAGAAAGCTTCTTTTACGTTTTGAACTGATGAAATTTCCTTTATCAGCGGAGGCCTCAATGCGATCCAAGGAAGCACTTCTCAGGTTCCTCAAAGACAGTGTTAATGGACTGCTCCACGAAAGATAAGTGTAACTCTGTGAGATGAATTCACACATCACCAAGAAGTTTCTAAGAAAGCTTCTTTCTAGTTTTCATCTGTGGATGTTTCCTTTGTCACCGTAAATTTCAATGCGCTATGAAGTATCTAATTGCAGATTTCCAGAAAACTGTGTTAACAAACTGATAACTGAAAAGAAACGTGTAACTCTGTGAGTTGCATTCACACATGGCAATGCAGTTTCTCAGAAAGCTTCTCTGTAGTTATTATGTGAGGATATTTCCTTTTTCACCATGGGTCCCTATGGGCTTCCAAATATCACTTTCCAGATTCCACGAAAAGAGTGTTAGCAAACTGCTTCCTGAAGTCTAAATTATAAGTCTGTGAGATGAACTCAAAGATCAGAAAAAAGTTTCTCCGAAAGCTTCTTTCACATTTTGAACGGATGAAATTTCCTTTATCAGCGGAGGCCTCAATGCAATCCAAGGAAGCCCTTCTCAGGTTCCTCACAGACAGTGTTAATGGACTGCTCCACGAAACATATGTGTAACTCTGTGAAATGAATTCACACAGCACCAAGAGGTTAATAAGAAAGCTTCTTTCTAGTTTTCATCTGTGGATGTTTCCTTTGTCACCGTAAGTTTCATTGCGCTACGAAGTATCTAATTGCAGATTTCCAGAAAATTGTGTTAACAAACAGATCACTGAAGAGAAACGTGTAACTCTGTGAGTTGCATTCACATGGCAGTGCAGTTTCTCTGAAAGCTGCTCTTTTGTTATTATGTGAGGATATTTCCTTTATCACCAGAGCACTCAATGAGCTCTCAAATATAGCTTTGCAGAATCCACGACAACAGAGTTACCAATCTGTTCCAAGAAGGGGAGGTGGGAAATCTGTGTGATGAAGTCACACATCAGAAAGCAATCTCTCCGAAAGCTTCTCTGTAGTTATTATGTGAGAATATTTCCTTTTTCACCATGGGTCCCTATAGGCTTACAAATATCACTTTCCAGTTTCCACGAAAAGATTGTTAGCAAACTGCTTAATGAAGTCTAAATTATAAGCCTGTGAGATGAACTCACAGATCAGAAAGAAGTTTCTCAAAATCTTCTTTCACGTTTTGAACGGATGGAATTTCTTTTATCAGCGTAGGCCTCAATGCGATCCAAGGAAGCCCTTCTCAGGTTCCTCAAAGACAGTGTTAATGGACTGCTCCATGAAACATAAGTGTAACTCTGTGAGATGAATTCACACATCACCAAGAAGTTTCTAAGAAAGCTTCTTTCTTGTTTTCATCTGTGGAGGTTTCCCTTGTCACCGTAAGTTTCATTGCGTTGTGAAGTATCTCATCGCAGATTTCCAGAAAACTGTGTTAACAAACTGATCACTGAAAAGAAACGTGTAACTCTGTGAGTTGCATTCACACATGGCAGTGCAGTTTCTCAGAAAGCTGCTCTTTAGTTATTATGTGAGGATATTTCCTTTTCCACCAGAGCCCTCAATGCGCTCCCACATATACCTTTGCAGAATCCACGACAATAGTGTTAGCAAACTGTTCCAAGAAGGGATGGTTGGAACTCTGTGTGATGAAGTCACACATCAGAAAGCAATCTCTCAGTAAGCTTCTCTGTAGTTATTATGTGAGGATATTTCCTTTTTCAAAATGGGTCCCTGTGGGCTCCCAAATATCACTTTCCAGTTTCCACGAAAAGAGTGTTAGCAAACTGCTTCCTGAAGTCTAAATTATACGTCTTTGAGATGAACTCACATATCAGATAGAAGTTTCTCAGAAAGTTTTTTTCACGTTTTGAAGGGATGAAATTTCCTTTATCAGCGTAGGCCTCAATGCGATCCAAGGAAGCCCTTCTCAGGTTCCTCAAAGACAGTGTTAATGGACTGCTCCACGAAACATAAGTGTAACTCTGTGAGATGAATTCACACATCACCAAGAAGTTTCAAAGAAAGCTTCTTTCTAGTTTTCATCTGTGGATGTTTTCTTTGTCACCATATGGTTCATTGCGCTATGACGTTTCTAATTGCAGATTTCCAGAAAACTGTGTTAACACACTGATCACTGAAGAGAAACGTGTAACTCTGTGAGTTGCATTCACACATGGCAGTGCAGTTTCTCAGAAAGTTGCTCTTTAGTTATTATATGAGGATATTTCCTTTTTCACCAGAGCCCTCAATGAGCTCCCTAATAAACCTTTCCAGAATCCACGACAACAGTGTTAGCAAACTGTTCCAAGAAGGGAAGGGTGGATCTCTGTGTGATGAAGTCACACATCAGAAAGCAATCTCTCAGAAAGCTTCTCTGTAGTTATTATGTGAGGATATTTCCTTTTTCACCCTGTTTCCCTATGGGCTCCCAAATATCACTTTAAGGATTCCACGAAAAGAGTGTTAGCGAACTGCTTCCTGAGGTCTAAATTAAAAGTCTGTGAGATGAACTCACAGATCCGAAAGAAGTTTCTCAGAAAGTTTCTTTCACGTTTTGAACGGATGAAATTTCTTTTTTCAGCGTAGGCCTCAATGCGATCCAAGGAAGCCCTTCTCAGGATCCTCAGAGACAGTGTTAATGGACTGCACCACGAAATATAAGTGTAACTCTGTGAGATGAATTCACACATCACCAAGAAGTGTCTAAGAAAGCTTCTTTATAGTTTTCATCTATGGATGTTTCATTTGTCACCGTAAGGTTCATTGCGCTATGAAGTATCTAATTGCAGATTTCCAGAAAACTGTGTTAACAGACAGATCACTGAAAAGAAACCTGTAACTCTGTGAGTTGCATTCACACATGGCCGTGCAGTTTTTCAGAAAGCTGCTCTTTTGTTATTATGTGAGGATATTTCCTTTATCACCAGAGCCCTCAATGATCTCCCAAATATACCTTTGCAGAATCCACGACAACAGAGTTACCAATCTGTTCCAAGAAGGGGAGGTGGGAACTCTGTGTGATGAAGTCACACATCAGAAAGCAATCTCTCAGAAAGCTTCTCTGTAGTTATTATGTGAGAATATTTCCTTTTTCACCATTGGTCCCTATAGGCTCCCTAACATCACTTTCCAGTTTCCACGAAAAGAGTGTTAGCAAACTGCTTCCTGAAGTCTAAATTATAAGTCTGTGAGATGAACTCACAAATCAGAAAGAAGTTTCTCAGAAAGCTTCTTACAAGTTTTGAACGGATGAAATTTCCTTTATGAGAGGACTCAGTGCAATCAAGGAAGCCCTTCTCAGGTTCCTTAAAGACAGCGTTAATGGACTGTTCCACGAAACATAAGTGTAACTCTGTGAGATGAATTCACATATCACCAAGAAATGTCTAAGAAAGCTTCTTTCTAGTTTTCACCTGTGGATGTTTCCTTTGTCACCGTAAGTTTCATTGCGCTATGAAGTATCTAATTGCAGATTTCCAGAACACTGTGTTAACAAACGGATCACTGAAGAGAAACGTGTAACTCTGTGAGTTACATTCACACATGGCAGTGTAGTTTCTCAGAAAGCTGCTCTTTTGTTATTATGTGAGGATATTTCCTTTTTCACCAGAGCCCTCAATGAGCTCCCAAATATACCTTTGCAGAATCCACGACAACAGTGTTAGAATACTGTTCCAAGAAGGGAAGGGTGGAACTCTGTGTGATGAAGTCAAACATCAGAAAGCAATCTCTCAGACAGCTTCTCTGTAGTTATTATATGAGGCTATTTCCTTTTTCACCATGGGTCCCTAAGCGCTCCCAAATATCACTTTCCAGGTTCCATGAAAAGAGTGTTAGCAAACTGCTTCCTGAAGTCTAAATTATCAGACTGTGAGATGAACTCACAGATCAGAAAGAAGTTTCTCAGAAAGCTGCTTTCACGTTTTGAACGGATTTAATTTCCATTCTCAGCGTAGGCGTCAATGCAATCCAAGGAAGCCTTTCTCAGGTTCCTCAAAGACAGTGTTAATGGACTGCTCCATGAAACATAAGTGTCACTCTGTGAGATGAACTCACATATCACCAAAAAGTGTCTAAGAAAGCTTCTTTCTAGTTTTCATCTCTGCATGTTTCCTTTCTCAACGTAAGTTTCATTGCGCTATGAAGTATCTAATTGCAGATTTCCAGAAAACTGTGTTAACAAACTGATCACTGAAGAGAAACGTGTAACTCTGTGAGATACATTCACACATGGCAATGCAGTTTCTCAGAAAGCTTCTGTTTTTTTATTATGTGAGGATATTTCCTTTTTCAGCAGAGCCCTCAATGAACTCCCAAATATACCTTTGCCTAATCCAGGTCAACAGTGTTAGCAAACTGTTCCAAGAAGGGAAGAGTGGAACTCTGTGTGATGAAGTCACACATCAGAAAGCAATCTCTCAGAAAGCTTCTCTGTAGTTATTATATGAGGCTATTTCCTTTTTCACCATGTGTCCCTATAGGCTCCCAAATATCACTTCCCAGTTTCCACGAAAAGACTGTTAGCAAACTTCTTCCTGAAGTCTAAATTATAAGTCTGTGAGATGAACTCACAGATCAGAAAGAAGTTTCTCAGACAGCTTCTTTCACGTTTTGAACGGATGAAATTTCCCTCATCAGCGTAGGCCTCAATGCAATCCAGGAATCCCTTCTCAGGTTCCTCAAAGACAGTGTTAACGGACTGCTCCACGAAACATAAGCGTAACTCTGTGAGATGAATTCACACATCACCAAGAAGTGTCTAAGAAAGCTTCTTTCTAGTTTTCATCTGTGGATGTTTCCTTTGTCACCGTAAGTTTCATTGCGCTATGAAATATCTAATTGCAGATTTACAGAAACTGTGTTAACAAACTGATCACTGAAGAGAAACGTGTAACTGTGTGAGTTGCATTCACACACGGCATTGCAGTTTCTCGGAAAACTTCTCTTTAGTTATTATGTGAGGATATTTCATTTTTCACCAGAGTCCTCAATGAGCTCTCAAATATACCTGTGCAGAATCCACGACAACAGGGTTAGTAAACTGTTCCAGGAAGGGAAAGGTCGAACTCTGTGTGATGAAGTTACATATCAGAAAGCAATCTCTCAGAAAGCTTCTCTGTAGTTATTATGTGAGGATATTTCCTTTTTCACCATGGGTCCTTATGGGCTCCCGAATATCAATTTCCAGTTTCCACGAATAGAGTGTTAGCAAACGGCTTCCTAAAGTCTAAATTATAAGTCTCTGAGATGAACTCACAGATCAGAAGGAAGTTTCTCAGTAAGCTTCTTTCACATTTTGAACGGATGAAATTTCCTTTATTAGTGTAGGCCTCAATGCGATCCAAGGAAGCCCTTCTCAGGTTTCTCAAAGATAGTGTTAATGGACTGCTCCACGATACATAATGGTAACTCTGTGAGATGAATTCACACATCACCAAGAAGTTTCTAAGAAAGCTTCCTTCTAGTTTTCATCTGTGGATGTTTCCTTTGTCACCGTAAGTTTAATTGCACTATGAAGGATCTAATTACAGATTTCCAGAAAACTGTGTTATCAAACTGCTCACTGAAGAGAAACGTGTAACTCTGTGAGTTGCATTCACACATGCCAGTGCAGTTTCTCAGAAAGCTGCTCTTTAGTTATTATGTGAGGATATTCCCTTTTTCACCGGAGCCCTCAATGAGCTCCGAAATATACCTTTGCAGAATCCATGACAACAGTGTTAGAAAACTGTTCCAAGAATGGAAAGGTGGAACTCTGTGTGATTAAGTCACACATCAGAAAGCAATCTCTCAGAAAGCTTCTCTGTAGTTATTATGTGAGGATATTTCCTTTTTCAACATGGGTCCCTATGGGCTCCCAAATATCACTTTACAGTTTCCACGAAAAGAGTGTTAGCAAACTGCTTCCTGTAGTCTAAATTATAACTCTGTGAGATGAACTCACAGATCAGAAAGAAGCTTCTCAGAAAGCTTCTTTCACTTTTTGAACACATGAAATTTCCTTTATCAGATTAGGCCTCAATGCAATCCATGGAAGCACTTCTCATGTTCCTCAAGGACAGTGTCAATGGACTGCTCCACGAAACATACGTGTAACTCTGTGAGATGAATTCACATATCACCAAGAAGTGTCTAAGAAGGCTTCTTTCTAGTTTTCATCTGTGGATGCTTCCTTTCTCACCGTAAGTTTCATTGCGCTATGAAGTATCTAATTGCAGATTTCCAGATAACTGTGTTAACAAACTGATAACTGAAGAGAAACGTGTAACTCTGTGAGTTACATTCACACATGACAGTGCAGTTTCTCAGAAAGCTGCTCTTTTGCTATTATGTGAGGATATTTCCTTTTTCACCAGAGCCCTCAATGAGCTCAAAATATACCTTTGCAGAATCCACGACAACAGTGTTAGCAAACTTTTCCAAGAAGGGAAGGGTGGAACTCTGTGTGATGAAGTCACACATCAGAAAGCAATCTCTCAGAAAGCTTCTCTGTAGTTATTATGTGAGGATATTTCCTTTTTCACCATGGGTCCCGGTGGGCTCCCAAATATCACGGTCCAGTTTCCACGAAAAGAGTGTTAGCAAACTGCTTCCTGAAATCTAAATTATAAGTCTGTGAGATGAACTCACAGATCAGAAAGAAGTTTCTCAGAAAGCTTCTTTCACGTTTTGAACGGATGAAATTTCCCTTATCAGTGTAGGCCTCAATGCAATCCAAGGAAGCCCTTCTCAAGTTCCTCAAAGACAGTGTTAATGGACTGCTCCACGAAACATAAGTGTAACTCTGTGAGATGAATTCACACATCACCAAGAAGTTTCTAAGAAAGCTTCTTTCTAGTTTTCATCTGGGGATGTTTCCTTTGTCACTGTAAGGTTCATGGCGCTATGAAGTATCTAATTGCAGATTTCCAGAAAACTCTGTTAACAAAACTGATCACTGAAGAGAAACGTGTAACACTGTGAGTTGCATTCACACATGGCAATGCAGTTTCTCAGAAAGCTGCTCTTTTGCTATTATGTGAGGATATTTCCTTTTTCACCAGAGCCCTCAATGAGCTCAAAATATACCTTTGCAGAATCCAAGACAACAGTGTTAGAAAACTGTTCCAAGAAGGGAAGTGTGGTACTCTGTGTGATGAAGTCACACATCAGAAAGCAATCTCTCAGAATGCTTCTCTGTAGTTATTATGTGATGCTATTTCCTTTTTCACCATGGGTGCATAAGGGCTCCCAAATATCACTTTCCACTTTCCACGAAAAGAATGTTAGCAAACTGCTTCCTGAAGTCCAAATTATAAGGCTGTGAGATGAACTCACGGATCAGAAAAAGTTTCTCAGAAACATTCTTTCATGTTTTGAACGGATGAAATTTCCTTTATCAGCGTAGGCTTCAATGTGATCCAAGGAAGCCCTTCTCAGGATCCTCAAAGACAGTGTTAATGGACTGCTCCACGAAACATAAGTGTAACTCTGTGAGATGAATTCACACATCACCAAGAAATGTCTAAGAAAGCTTCTTTTAGTTTTCATCTGTGGATGTTTCCTTTGTCACCGTAAGTTTCAATACGTTATGAAGTAACTAATTGCAGATTTCCAGAAAACTGTGTTAACAAACTGATCACTGTAGAGAAACCTGTACCTCTGTGAGTTGCATTCACACATTCCAATGCAGTTTAGCAGAAAGCTGCTCTTTAGTTATTATGTGAGGATATTTCCTTTTTCACCAGAGCCCTCAATGAGCTCCCAAATATACCTTTGCAGAATCCACGACAACAGTGTTAAAAACTTTTCCAAGAAGGGAAGGGTGGAACTCTGTGTGATGAAGTCACACATCAGAAAGCAATCTCTCAGAAAGCTTCTCTGTAGTTATTATGTGAGGATATTTCCTTTTTCAACATGGTTCCCTGTGGGCTCCCAAATGTCACTTTCCAGGTTCCACGAAAAGAGTGTTAGCCAACTGCTTCCTGAAGTCTAAATTATAAGCCTGTGAGATGAACTCACAGATCAGAAAGAAGTTTCTCAGAAAGCTTCTTTCACGTTTTGAACGGAAGAAATTTCCCTTATCAGCGTAGGCCTCAATGCAATCCAGGAAGACCTTCTCAGGCTCCTCAAAGACAGTGTTAAGGGAATGCTCCACGAAACATACGTGTAACTCTCTGAGATGAATTCACGCATCACCAAGAAGTTTCTAAGAAAGCTTCTTTCTTGTTTTCATCTGTGGATGTTTCCTTTGTCACCATAAGTTTCATTGCTCTATGAAGTATTTAATTGCACATTTCCAGAAATCTGTGTTAACAAACTGATCACTGAAGAGAAACGTGTAACTCTGTGAGTTGCATTCACACATGGCAGTGCAGTTTCTCAGAAAGCTGCTCTTTAGTTATTATGTGAGGATATTTCCCTTTTCACCAGAGCCCTCAATGAGCTCCCAAATATACCTTTACAGAATCCACGACAACAGTGTTAGTAAACTGTTCCAAGAATGGAAAGGTGGAACTCTATGTGATGAAGTCACACATCAGAAAGCAATCCCTCAGAAAGCTTCTCTGTAGTTATTATGTGAGGATATTTCCTTTTTCACCATGGGTCCCTAAGGGCTCCTAAATATCAGTTTCCAGTTTCCACGAAAAGAGTGTTAGCAAACTGCTTCCTGTAGTCTAAATTATAAGTCTGTGAGATGAACTCACAGATCAGAAAGAAGTTTCTCAGAAAGCTTGTTTCACGTTTTGAACGCATGACATTTCCTTTATCAGATTAGGCCTCAATGCGATCCATGGAAGCCCTTCTCAGGTTCCTCAAAGACAGTGTAAATGGACTACTGCACGAAACATAAGTGTAACTCTGTGAGATGAATTCACACATCACCAAGAAGTTTCAAAGAAAGCTTCTTTCTAGTTTTCATCTGTGGATATTTCCTTTGTCACCGTAGGTTTCATTGCGCTATGAATTTCTAATTGCAGATTTCCAGAAAACTGTGTTAACAAACTGATCACTGAAGAGAAACGCGTAACGCTGTGACTTGCATTCACACATGGCAATGCAGTTTCTCAGAAAGCTGCTCTTTAGTTATTATGTGAGGATATTTCCTTTTTCACCAGAGCCCTCAATGAGCTCCCAAATATACCTTTCCAGAATCCGCGACAACAGTGTTAGCAAACTGTTCCAGAAGGGAAGGGTGGAACTCTGTGTGATGAAATCACACATCAGAAAGCAATCTCTCAGAAAGCTTCTCTGTAGTTATTATGTGAGGATATTTCCTTTTTCACCATGGGTCCCTGTGGGCTCCCAAATATCACTTTCCACTTTCCACGAAAAGAGTGTTAGCAAACTGCTTCCTGAAGTCTAAATTATAAGTCTGTTAGATGAACTCACAGATCAGAAAGAAGTTTCTCAGAAAGCTTCTTTCACGTTTTGAACGGATGAAATTTCCTTTATCAGCGTAGGCCTCAATGCGATCCAATTTGGTCCTTCTCAGGATCCTCAAAGACAGTGTTAATGGACTGCTCCACGAAACATAAGTGTAACTCTGTGAGATGAATTCACACATCACCAAGAAGTTTCTAAGAAAGCTTCTTTCTGGTTTTCATCTGTCGATGTTTCCTTTGTCACCGTAAGGTTCATTGCGCTATGAAGTATCTAATTGCAGATTTCCAGAAATCTGTGTTAACAAACTGATCACTGAAGAGAAACGTGTAACTCTGTGAGTTGCATTCACACATGGCAGTGCAGTTTCTGACAAAGCTGCTCTTTAGTTATTATGTGAGGATATTTCCTTTTTCACCAGAGCCATCAATGAGCTCCCAAATATACCTTTGCAGAATCCACGACAACAGTGTTAGCAAACTGTTCCAAGAAGGGAAGGTGGGAACTCTCTGTGATGAAGTCACACATCAGAAAGCAATCTCTCAGAACGCTTCTCTGTAGTTATTATGTGAGGATATTTCCTTTTTCACCATGGGTCCCTGTGGGCTCCCAAATATCACTTTCCAGTTTCCACGAAAAGAGTGTTAGCAAACTGCTTCCTAAAGTCTAAATTATAAGTCTGTGAGATGAACTCACAGATCAGAAAGAAGTTTCTCAGAAAGCTTCTTTCACGTTTTGAATGGATGAAATTTCCTTTATCAGCATAGGCCTCAATGTGATCCAAGGAAGCCCTTCTCAGCTTCCTCAAAGACAGGGTTAATGGACTGCTCCACGAAACATAAGTGTAACTCTGTGAGATGAATTCCCACATCACCAAGAAGTTTCTAAGAAAGCTTCTTGCTAGTTTTCATCTGTGGATGTTTCCTTTGTCACCGTAAGGTTCATTGCGCTATGAAGTATCTAATTGCAGATTTCCAGAAAACTGTGTTAACAAACTGATCACTGAAGAGAAACGTGTAACTCTGTGAGTTGCATTCACACATGGCAATACAGTTTCTCAGGAAGCTGCTCTTTAGTTATTATGTGAGGATGTTTCCTTTTTCACCAGAGCCCTCAATGAGCTCCCAAATATACCTTTGTAGAATCCACGACAAGAGTGTTAGCAAACTGTTCCAAGAAGGGAAGGGTGTAACTCTGTGTGATGAAGTCACAAATCAGAAAGCAATCTCTCATAAAGCATCTCTGTAGTTATTGTGTGAGGATATTTCCTTTTTCACCATGGCTCCCTAAGGGCTCCCAAATAACACTTTCCAGATTCCACGAAAAGAGTATTAGCAAACTGCTTCCTGAAGTCTAAATTATAAGCCTGTGAGATGAGCTCACAGATCAGAAAGAAGGTTCTCATAAAGCCTCTTTCACGTTTTGAACGGATGAAATTTCCTTTATCAGCGTAGGCCGCAATGCGATCCAAGGAAGCCCTTCTCAGCTTCCTCAAAGACAGTGTTAATGGACTGCTACACGAAACATAAGTGTTACTCTTTGAGATGAACTCACACATCACCAAGAAGTTTCTAAGAATGCTTCTTGCTAGTTTTCATCTGTGGATGTTTCCTTTGTCACCGTAAGGTTCATTGCGCTATGAAGTATCTAATTGCAGATTTCCAGAAAACTGTGTTAACAAGCTGATCACTGAAGAGAAACGTGTAACTCTGTGAGTTGCATTCACACACGGCAATACTGTTTCTCAGGAAGCTGCTCTTTAGTTATTATGTGAGGATGTTTCCTTTTTCACCAGAGCCCTCAATGAGCTCCCAAATATACCTTTGTAGAATCCACGACAACAGTGTTAGCAAACTGTTCCAAGAAGGGAAGGTTGTAACTCTGTGTGATGAAGTCACACATCAGAAAGCAATCTCTCAGAAAGTTTATCTGTAGGTATTATGTGAGGATATTTCCTTTTTCACCATGGGTCTCAATTTGCTCTCAAATATCACTTTCCAGTTTCCAGGAAAAAAGTGTTAGCAAACTGCTTCCTGAAGTCTAAATTATAAGTCTGTGAGATGAACTCACAGATCAGAAAGAAGTTTCTCAGAAAGCTTCTTTCACGTTTTGAACGGATGAAATTTCCTTTATCAGCGTAGGCCTCAATGCGATCCTACGAAGCCCTTCTCAGCATCCTCAAAGACACTGTTAATGGACTGCTACACGAAACATAAGTGTAACTCTTTGAGATGAATTCACACATCACCAAGAAGTTTCTAAGAAAGCTTCTTGCTAGTTTTCATCTGTGGATGTTTCCTTTGTCACCGTAAGGTTCATTGCGTTATGAAGTATCTAATTGCAGATTTCCAGAAAACTGTGTTAACAAACTGATCACTGAAGAGAAACGTGTAACTCTGTGAGTTGCATTCACACATGGCATAACAGTTTCTCAGGAAGCTGCTCTTTAGTTATTATGTGAGGATGTTTCCTTTTTCACCGGAGCCCTCAATGAGCGCCCAAATATACCTTTGTAGAATCCACGACAACAGTGTTAGCAAACTGTTCCCAGAAGGGAAGGTTGTAACTCTGTGTGATGAAGTCACACATCAGAAAGCAATCTATCATAAAGCATCTCTGTAGTTATTGTGTGAGGATATTTCCTTTTTCACCATGGGTCCCTAAGGGCTCCCAAATATCATTTTCCAGATTCCACGAAAAGAGTGTTAGCAAACTGCTTCCTGAAGTCTAAATTATAAGTATGTGAGATAAACTCACAGATCAGAAAGAAGTTTCTCAGAAAGCTTTTTTCACGTTTTGAACGTATGAAATTTCCTTTATCAGCGTAGGCCTCAATGCCATCCAAGGAAGCCCTTCTCAGGTTTCTAAAGGACAGTGTCAATGGAGGGCTCCACGAAACTTAAGTGTAACTCTGTGAGATGAATTCACACATCACCAAGAAGTTTCTAAGAAAGCTTCTTTCTAGTTTTCATCTGTGGATGTTTCCTTTGTCACCGTAAGTTTCATTGCGCTAAGATGTATCTAATTTCAGATTTCCATAAAACTGTGTTAACAAACTGATCACTGAAGAAAAACGTGTATCTCTGTGAGTTTCATTCACACATGGCAGTGCAGTTTTTCACGAAGCTGCTCTTTAGTTAATAAGTGAGGATATTTCCTTTTTCACCAGAGCCCTCAATGAGCTCCCAAATATACCTTTGCAGAATCCACGACAACAGTGTTACCAAACTGTTCCAAGAAGGGAAGCGTGGAACTCTGTGTGATGAAGTCACACATCAGAAAGCAATCTCTCAGGAAGTTTATCTGTAGGTATTATGTGAGGATATTTCCTTTTTCACCATGGGTCTCAATTTGCTCTCAAATATCACTTTCCAGTTTCCAGGAAAAAAGTGTTAGCAAACTGCTTCCTGAAGTCTAAATTATAAGTCTGTGAGATGAACTCACAGATCAGAAAGAAGTTTCTCAGAAAGCTTCTTTCACGTTATGAACGGATGAAATTTCCTTTATCAGCGTAGGCATCAATGCGATCCAAGGGAGCCATTCTCAGGTTCCTCAAAGACAGTGTTAATGGACTGCTCCACGAAACATAAGTGTAACTCTGTGAGATGAATTCACACATCACCAGGAAGTTTCTAAGAATGCTTCTTTCTAGTTTTCATCTGTGGATTTTTCCTTTGTCACCATAAGTTTCATTGCGCTATGAAGTATCTAATTGCAGATTTCCAGAAAACTGTGTTAACAAACTGATCACTGAAGAGAAACTTGTAACTCTGTGAGTTGCATTCACACATGGCAGTGCAGTTTTTCAGAAAGCTGCTCTTTAGTTACTATGTGAGGATATATCCTTTTTCACCAGAGCACTCAATGAGCTCCCAAATATACCTTTGCAGGATCAACGACAACAGTGTTAGCAAACTGTTCCAAGAAGGGAAGGGTGGAAATCTGTGTGATGAAGTCACACATCAGAAAGCAATCTCTCAGATAGCTTCTCTGTAGCTATTATGTGAGGATATTTCCTTTTTCACCTTGGGACCCTATGGGCTCCCAAATATCACTTTCCAGTTTCCACAAAAAGAGTGTTAGCAAACTGCTCCTGAAGTCTAAATTATAGTCTGTGAGATGAACTCACAGATCAGAAAGAAGTTTCTCAGAAAGTTTCTTTCACGTTTTGAACGGATGAAATTTCCTTTCTCAGCGTAGGCCTCAATGCGATCCAAGGAAGACCTTCTCAGGTTCCTCAAAGACAGTGTTAAAGGACTGTTCCAGGAAACATAAGTGTAACTCTGTGAGATGAATTCACACATCACCAAGAAGTTTCTATGAAAGCTTCTTTCTAGTTTTCATCTGTGGATGTTTCCTTTGTCACCGTAAGTTTCATTGCGCTATGAAGTATCTAATTGCAGATTTCCAGAAAACTGTGTTAACAAACTGATCACTGAAGAGAAACCTGTATCTCTGTGAGTTGCATTCACACATGGCAGTGCAGTTTCTCACAAAGCTGCTCCTTTGTTATTATGTGAGAATATTTTTTTTCACCAAGCCCTCAAAGAGCTCCCAGTATACCTTTGCAAAATCCACGACAACAGTGTTAGCAAACTGTTCGAAGAAGGGAAGGGTGGAACTCTGTGTGATGAAGTCACACATCAGAAAGCAATCTCTCAGAAAGCTTCTCTGTAGTTATTATGTGAGGATATTTCCTTTATCACCATGGGTCCCTAGGGGCTCCCAAATATCACTTTCCAGTTTCCACAAAAAGAGTGTTAGCAAACTGCTTCCTGAAGTCTAAATTATAAGTTGGTGAGATGAACTCACAGATCAGAAAGAAGTTTCTCAGAAAGCTTCTTTTACGTTTTGAACGGATGAAATTTCCTTTATCAGCGTGGGCCTCAATGCAATCCAGGAAGCCCTTCTCAGGTTCCTCAAAGACAGTGTTAATGGACTGCTCCACGAAACATAAATGTAACTCTGTGAGATGAATTCACATATCACGAAGAGGTGTCTATGAAAGCTTCTTTCTAGTTTTCATCTGTGGATGTTTCCTTTGTCACCGTATGTTTCATTGCGCTATGAATTATCTAATTGCAGATTTCCAGAAAACTGTGTTACCAAACTGATCACTGAAGAGAAACGTGTAACTCTGTGAGTTGCATTCACACATGGCAGTGCAGTTTCTCAGAAAGCTGCTCTTTAGTTATTATGTGAGGATATTTCCTTTTTCACCAGAGCCCTCAATGAGCTCCCAAATATACCTTTGCAGAATCCACGACAACAGTGTTAGCAAACTGTTCCAAGAAGAGAAGGGTGGAACTCTGTGTGATGAAGTCACACATCAGAAAGTAATTACTCAAAAGCTTCTCTGTAGTTATTATGTGAGGATATTTCCTTTTTCACCATGGGTCAGTATGGGCTCCCATATATCACTTTCCAGTTTCCACGAAAAGAGTGTTAGCAAACTGCTTCCTGAAGTCTAAGTTTTAAGACTGTGAGATGAACTCACAGATCAGAAAGAAGTTTCTCAGAAAGCTTCTTTCACGTTTTGAACGGATGAAATTTCCTTTATCAGCGTAGGCCTCAATGCGATCCAAGGAAGCCCTTCTCAGGTTCCTCAAAGACAGTGTTAATGGACTGCTCCACGAAACAAAAGTGTAACTCTGTGAGATGAATTCACACATCACCAAGAAGTTTCTAAGAAATCTTCTTTGTAATTTTCATCTGTGGATGTTTCCTTTGTCACCGTAAAGTTCATTGCACTGCGAAGTTTCTAATTGCAGATTTCCAGAAAACTGTGTTAACAAACTGATCACTGAAGAGAAACGTGTAACTCTGTGAGTTGCATTCACACATGGCAGTGCAGTTTCTCAGAAAGCTGCTCTTTAGTCATTGTGTCAGGATATTTTCTTTTTCACCAGAGCCCTCAATGAGCTCCCAAATATACCTTTGCAGAATCCACGACAACAGTGTTAGCAAACTGTTCCAAGAAGGGAAGGGTGGAACTCTGTGTGATGAAGTCACACATCAGAAAGCAATTACTCAGAAAACTTCTCTGTAGTTATTATGTGAGGATATTTCCTTTTTCACCATGGGTCCCTATGGGCTCCCAAATATCACTTTCCACTTTCCACGAAAAGAGGGTTAGCAAACTGCTTCCTGAAGTCTAAATTATAAGTCTGTGAGATGAACTCACAGATCAGAGAGAACTTTTTCAGAAAGCTTCTTTCACGTTTTGAACGGATGAAATTTCCTTTATCAGCGTAGGCCTCAATGCGATCCAAGGAAGCCCTTCTCAAATTCCTCAAAGACAGTGTTAATGGACTGCTCCACGAAACATAACTGTAACCCTGTGAGATGAATTCACACATCACCAAGAAGTTTCTAAGAAAGCTTCTTTCTAGTTTTCATCTGTGGATGTTTCCTTTGTCACCGTAAGGTTCATTGCGCTATGAAGTATCTAATTGCAGATTTCCAGACAACTGTGTTAACAAACTGATAACTGAAGAGAAACGTGTACCTCTGTGAGTTGCATTCACACATGGCAGTACAGTTTCTCAGAAAGCTGCTCTTTAGTTATTATGTGAGGATATTTCCTTTTTCACCAGAGCCCTCAATGAGCTCCACCATAAACCTTGGCAGAATCCACCACAACAGTGTTAGCAAACTGTTCAAAGAAGGGAAGGGTCGAACTCTGTGTGATGAAGTCACACATCAGAAAGCAATGTCTCAGAAAGCATCTCTGTAGTTAATATGTGAGGATATTTCCTTTTTCACCATGGGTCGCTAAGGGCTCCCAAATATCACTTTCCAGTTTCCACGAAAAGAGCATTAGCAAACTGCTTCCTGAAGTCTAAATTATAAGTCTGTGGGATGAACTCACAGATCAGAAAGAAGTTTCTCAGAAAGCTTCTTTCACGTTTTGAACGGATGAAATTTCCTTTATCAGTGTAGGCTTCAATGCGATCCAAGGAAGCCCTTCTCAGGTTCCTCAATGACAGTGTTAATGGACTGCTCCAAGAAACATAAGTGTAACTCTGTGAGATGAATTCACACATCACCAAGAAGTTTCTAGGAAAGCTTCTTTCTAGTTTTCATCTGTGGATGTTTCCTTTGTCACCGTAAGATTCATTGCGCTATGAAGTATCTAATTGCAGATTTCCAGAAAACTGTGTTAACAAACTGATCACTGAAGAGAAACGTGTAACTCTGTGAGTTGCATTCACACATGGCAGTGCAGTTTCTCAGAAAGCTGCTCTTTAGTTATTATGTGAGGATATTTCCTTTTTCAAGAGAGCCCTCCATGAGCTAGCAAATATACCTTTGCAGAGTCCATGACAACAGTGTTAGCAAACTGTTCCAAGAAGGGAAGGGTGGAACTCTGTGTGATGAAGTCACACATCAGAAAGCAATCTCTCAGAAAGCTTCTCTATAGTTATTATGTGAGGATATTTCATTTTTCACCATGGGTCCCTAAGGGCTCCCTAATAGCACTTTCAACTTTCCACGAAAAAAGTGTTAGCAAACTCCTTCCTGAATTCGAAATTATAAGTCTGTGAGATGAACGCACAGATAAGAAAGAAATTTCTCAGAAAGCTTCTGTCACGTTTTGAATGGATGAAATATCCTTTATCAGCGTAGGCCTCAAAGCAATCCAGGAAGCCCTACTCAGGTTCCTCAAAGACAGTGTTAATGGACTGCTCCACGAAAAATAAGTGTAACTCTGTGAGATGAATTCACACATCACCAAGAAGTTTCTAAGAATGCTTCTTTCTCGGTCTCATCTGTGGATGTTTCTTTGTCACCGTAAGGTTCATTGCGCTATGAAGTATCTAATTGCAGATTTCGAGAAAACTGTGTTGACAAACTGATCACTGAAGACAAACGTGTACCTCTGTGAGTTGCATTCACACATGGCAGTGCAGTTTCTCAGAAAGCTGCTCTTTAGTTATTATGTGAGGATATTTCCTTTTTCACCAGAGCCCTCAATGAGCTCCCAAATATACCTTTGCAGAATCCACGACAACAGTGTTAGCAAACTGTTCCAAGAAGGGAAGGGTGGAATTCTGTGTGATGAAGTCACACATGAGAAAGCAATCTCTCAGAAAGCGTCTCTGTAGTTATTATGTGAGGATATTTCCTATTTCACCATGGGTCCCTATGGGCTCCCAAATATCACTTTCCAGTTTCCACGAAAAGAGTGTTAGCAAACTGCTTCCTGAAGTCTAAATTATAAGTCGGTGAGATGAACTCACAGATCAGAAAGAAGTTTTCCGAAAGCTTTTTTCACGTTTTGAATGGATGAAATTTCCTTTATCAGCGTAGGCCTCAACGTGATCCAAGGAAGCCCTTCTCAGCTTCCTCAAAGACAGTGTTAATGGACTGCTCCATGAAACATAACTGTAACACTGTGAGATGAATTCACACATCACCAAGAAGTTTCTAAGAAAGCTTCTTTCTAGTTTTCATCTGTGGATGTATCCTTTGTCACCGTAAGGTTCATTGCGCTATGAAGTATCTAATTACAGATTTCCAGAAAACTGTGTTAACAAACTGATCACTGAAGAGAAACGTGTAACTCTGTGAGTTGCATTCACACATGGCAATGCAGTTTCTCAGAAAGCTGCTCTTGAGTCATTATGTGAATATACTTTCTTTTTCACCAGAGCCCTCAATGAGCTCCCAAATATACCTTTGCAGAAACCACGACAACAGTGTTAGCAAACTGTTTCAAGAAGGGAAGTGTGGAACTCTGTGTGATGAAGTCACACATCAGAAAGCAATCTCTCAGACAGCTTCTCTGTAGTTATTATGTGAGGATATTTCCTTTTTCCCCATGGGTCCCTAGGGGCTCCCAAATATCACTTTCCAGTTTCCACGAAAAGAGTGTTAGCAAACTGCTTCCTGAATTCTAAATTAAAAGTCGGTGAGATGAACTCACAGATCAGAAAGAAGTTTCTCAGAAAGCTTCTTTACGTTTTGAACGGATGAAATTTCCTTTATCAGCGTAGGCCCAATGCAATCCAGGAAGCCCTTCTCAGGATCCTCAAAGACAGTGTTAATGGACTGCTATACGAAACATAAATGTAACTCTGTGAGATGAATTCACATATCACCAAGAGGTGTCTATGAAAGCTTCTTTCTAGTTTTCATCTGTGGATGTTTCCTTTGTCACCGTATGTTTCATTGCGCTATGAATTATCTAATTGCAGATTTCCAGAAAACTGTGTTACCAAACTGATCACTGAAGAGAAACGTGTAACTCTGTGAGTTGCATTCACACATGGCAGTGCAGTTTCTCAGAAAGCTGCTCTTTAGTTATTATGTGAGGATATTTCCTTTTTCACCAGAGCCCTCAATGAGCTCCCAAATATACCTTTGCAGAATCCACGACAACAGTGTTAGCAAACTGTTCCAAGAAGAGAAGGGTGGAACTCTGTGTGATGAAGTCACACATCAGAAAGTAATTACTCAAAATCTTCTCTGTAGTTATTATGTGAGGATATTTCCTTTTTCACCATGGGTCCGTATGGGCTCCCAATATCACTTTCCAGTTTCCACGAAAAGAGTGTTAGCAAACTGCTTCCTGAAGTCTAATTTTTAAGTCTCTGAGATGAACTCTCAGATCAGAAAGAAGTTTCTCAGAAAGCTTCTTTCACGTTTTGAACTAATGAAATTTCCTTTATCAGCGTAGGCTTCATGCGATCCAATGAAGCCCTTCTCAGGTTCCTCAACGACAGTGTTAATGGACTGCTACACGAAAAATAAGTGTAAATCTGTGAGATGAATTTACACATCACCAAGAACTTTCTAAGAAAGCTTCTTTGTAGTTTTCATCTGTGGATGTTTCCTTTGTCACTGTAAGTTTCATTGCGCTATGAAGTATCTAATTGTAGACTTTCCAGAAAACTGTGTTAACAAACTGATCACTGAAGAGAAACGTGTAACTCTGTGAGTTGCATTCTCACATGGCAATGCAGTTTCTCAGAAAGCTGCTCTTTAGTTATTATGTGAGGATGTTTCCTTTTTCACCAGAGCCCTCAATGAGCTCCCAAATATACCTTTGCAGAATCCATGACAACAGTGTTAGCAAACTGTTCCAAGAAGGGAAGGGTGGAACTCTGTGTGATTAAGTCACACATCAGAAAGCAATCTCTCAGAAAGCATCTCAGTAGTTATTATGTGAGGATATTTCCTTTTTCACCATGGGTCCTTGTGGGCTCCCAAATATCACTTTCCAGTTTCCACGAAAAGAGTGTTAGCAAACTGCTTCCTGAAGTCAAAATTATAAGTCTGTCAGATGAACTCACAATCAGAAAGAAGTTTCTTAGAAAGCTTCTTTCACGTTTTGAACGGATGAAATTTCCTTTATCAGCGTAGCCCTCAATGCGATCCAAGGAAGCCCTTCTCAGGTTCCTCAACGACAGTGTTAATGGACTGCTACACGAAAAATAAGTGTAACTCTGTGAGATGAATTCACACATCACAAGAAGTTTCTACGAAAGCTTCTTTCTAGTTTTCATCTGAGGAAGTTTCCTTTGTCACCGTAAGGTTCATTGCGCTATGAAGTATTTACTTGCAGATTTCCAGAAAACTGTGTTAACAAACTGATCACTGAAGAGAAACGTGTAACTCTGTGAGTTCCATTCTCACATGGCAATGCAGTTTCTCAGAAAGCTGCTCTTTAGTTTTTATGTGAGGATGTTTCCTTTTTCACCAGAGCCCTCAATGAGCTCCCAAATATACCTTTGCACAATCCACGACAACAGTGTTAGCAAACTGTTCCAAGAAAGGAAGGTTGGAACTCTGTGTGATGAAGTCACACATCATAAAGCAATGTCTCAGAAAGCATCTCTGTAGTTATTATGTGAGAATATTTCCTTTTTCACCATGGGTATCTAAGGGCTCCCAAATATCACTTTCCAGTTTCCACGAAAAGAGTGTTAGCAAACTGCTTCCTGAAGTCTAAATGATAAGTCTGTGAGATGAACTCACAGATCAGAAAGAAGTTTCTCAGAAAGCTTCTTTCACGTTTTGAACGGATGAAATTTCCTTTATCAGCGTAGGGCTCAATGCGATCCAAGGAAGCCCTTCTCAGGTTCCTCAAAGACAGTGTTAATGGACTGCTCCACGAAACATAAGTGTAACTCTGTGAGATGAATTCACATATCACCAAGAAGTGTCTAAGAAAGCTTGTTTCTGGTTTTCATCTGTGGATGCTTCCTTTGTCACCGTAAGTTTCTTTGCGCTATGAAGTATCTAATTGCAGATTTCCAGAAAACTGTGTTAACAAACTGATCACTGAAGAGAAACGTGTACCTCTGTGAGTTGCATTCACACATGCCATTGCAGTTTCTCAGAAAGCTGCTATTTACTTATTATGTGAGGATATTTCCTTTTTCACCAGAGCCCTCACTGTGCTCCCAAATATACCTTTGCAAAGTCCATGACAACAGTGTTAGCAAACTGTTCCAAGAAGGTAAGGGTGGAACTCTGTGTGATGAAGTCACACATCAGAAAGCAATCTCTCAGAAAGCTTCTCTGTAGTTATTATGTGAGGATATTTCCTTTTTCACCATGGGTCCCTATGGGCTCCCAAATATCACTTTCCAGTTTCCACGAAAAGAGGGTTAGCAAACTCGTTCCTGAAGTCTAAATTATAAGTCTGTGAGATGAACTCACAGATCAGAAAGAAGTTTATCAGAAAGCTTCTTTCACGTTTTCAACGGATGAAATTTCCTTTATCAGCGTAGGCCTCAAAGCGATCCAAGGAAGCCCTTCTCAGGTTCCTCAAATACAGTGTTAATGGACTGCTCCACGAAAAGTAAGTGTAACTCTGTGAGATGAATTCACACATCACCAAGAAGTTTCTAAGAAAGCTTCTTTCTAGTTTTCATCTGTGGATGTTTCCTTTGCCACCGTAAGGTTCATTGCGCTATGAAGTATCTAATTGCAGATTTCCAGAAAACTGTGTTAACAAACTGATCACTGAAGAGAAACGTGTACCACTGTGAGTTGCATTCACACATGGTAGTGCAGTATCTCAGAAAGCTGCTCTTTAGTTATTATGCGAGGATATTTCCTTTTTCACCAGAGCTCTCAATGAGCTCCCAAATATACCTTTGCAGAATCCACCACAAGAGTGATCGCAAACTGTTCCAACAAGGGAAAGGTTTAACTCTGTGTGATGAAGTCACACACCAGAAAGCAAACTCTCAGAAAGCATCTCTGTAGTTATTATGTGAGGATATTTCCTTTTTCACCATGGGTCCCTAGTGGCTCCCAAATATCACTTTCCAGTTTCCACGAAAAGAGTGTTAGCAAACTGCTTCCTGAAGTCTAAATTATAAGTCTGTGAGATGAACTCACAGATCAGAAAGAAGTTTCTCAGAAAGCTTCTTTCACGTTTTGAACGGATGAAATTTCCTTTATCAGCGTAGGCCTCAATGCGATCCAAGGAAGCCCTTCTCAGGTTCCTCAACGACAGTGTTAATGGACTGCTACACGAAAAATAAGTGTAACTCTGTGAGATGAATTCACACATCACCAAGAAGTTTCTAAGAAAGCTTCTTTCTAGTTTTCATCTGTGGATGTTTCCTTTGTCACCGTAAGGTTCATTGCGCTATGAAGTATCTAATTGCAGACTTCCAGAAAACTGTGTTAACAAACTGATCACTGAAGAGAAACGTGTAACTCTGAGAGTTGCATTCTCACATGGCATTGCAGTTTCTCAGAAAGCTGCTCTTTAGTTATTATCGAGGATATTTCCTTTTTCACCTGAGCCCTCAATGAGCTCCCAAATATACCTTTGCAGAATCCATGACAACAGTGTTAGCAAACTGTTCCAAGAAGTGAAGGGTGGAACTCTGTGTGATAAGTCACACATCAGAAAGCAATCTCTCAGAAAGCATCTCAGTAGTTATTATGTGAGGATATTTCCTTTTTCACCATGGGTCCTTGTGGGCTCCCAAATATCATTTTCCAGTTTCCACGAAAAGAGTGTTAGCAAACTGCTTCCTGAAGTCTAAATTATAAGTCTGTGAGATGAACTCACAAATCAGAAAGAAGTTTCTCAGAAAGCTTCTTTCACATTTTGAACGGATGAAATTTCCTTTATCAGCGTAGGCCTCAATGCGATCCAAGGAAGCCCTTCTCAGGTTCCTCAAAGACAGTGTTAATGGACTGCTCCACGAAACATAAGTGTAACTCTGTGAGATGAATTCACACATCACCAAGACGTGTCTACGGAAGCTTCTTTCTAGTTTTCATCTATGGATGCTTCCTTTGTCACCGTAAGTTTCATTGCGCTATGAAGTATCTAATTTCAGATGTCCAGAAAACTGTGTTAACAAACTGATCACTGAAGAGAAACGTGTAACTCTGTGAGTTGCATTCACACATGCCATTGCAGTTTCTCAGAAAGCTGCTCTTTAGTTATTATGTGAGGATATTTCCTTTTTCACCAGAGCCCTCAATGAGCTCCCAAATATACCTTTGCAGAATCCAAGACAACAGTGTTAGCAAACTGTTCCAAGAAAGGAAGTGTGGAACTCTGTGTGATGAAGTCAAACATCAGAAAGTAATCTCTCAGAAAGCTTCTCTGTAGGTTTTATGTGAGGATATTTCCTTTTTCACCATGGGTATCAATGGGCTCTCAAATATCACTTTCCAGTTTCCACGAAAAGAGTGTTAGCAAACTGCTTCCTGAAGTCTAAATTATAAATCTGTGAGATGAACTCACAGATCAGAAAGAAATTTCTCAGAAAGCTTCTTTCACGTTTTGAACGGATGAAATTTCCTTTATCAGCGTAGGCCTAAATGCGAGCCAAGGAAGCCCTTCTCAGGTTCCTCAAAGACAGTGTTATTGGACTGCTCTACGAAACATAAGTGTAACTCTTTGAGATGAATTCACACATCACCAAGACGTTTCTAAGAAAGTTTCTTGCTAGTTTTCGTCTGTGGATGTTTCCTTTGTCACCGTAAGTTTCATTGCGCTATGAAGTATCTAATTTCAGATGTCCAGAAAACTGTGTTAACAAACTGATCACTGAAGAGAAACGTGTAACTCTGTGAGTTGCATTCCAACATGCCATTGCAGTTTCTCAGAAAGCTGCTATTTAGTTATTATGTGAGGATATTTCCTTTTTCACCAGAGCCCTCACTGTAGCTCCCAAATATACCTTTGCAAAGTCCACTGACAACAGTGTTAGCAAACTGTTCCAAGAAGGTAAGGGTGGAACTCTGTGTGATGAAGTCACACATCAGAAAGCAATCTCTCAGAAAGCTTCTCTGTAGTTATTATGTGAGGATATTTCCTTTTTCACCATGGGTCCCTATGGGCTCCCAAATATCACTTTCCAGTTTCCACGAAAAGAGTGTTAGCAAACTCGTTCCTGAAGTCTAAATTATAAGTCTGTGAGATGAACTCACAGATCAGAAAGAAGTTTATCAGAAAGCTTCTTTCTCGTTTTAACGGATGAAATTTCCTTTATCAGCGTAGGCCTCAATGCGATCCAAGGAAGCCCTTCTCAGGTTCCTCAAATACAGTGTTAATGGACTGCTCCACGAAACATAAGTGTAACTCTGTGAGATGAACTCACACATCACCAAGAAGTTTCTAAGAAAGCTTCTTTCTAGTTTTCATCTGTGGATGTTTCCTTTGTCACCGTAAGGTTCATTGCGCTATGAAGTATCTAATTGCAGATTTCCAGAAAACTGTGTTAAGAAACTGATCACTGAAGAGAAACTTGTAACTCTGTGAGTTGCATTCACACATGGTAGTGCAGTATCTCAGAAAGCTGCTCTTTAGTTATTATGCGAGGATATTTCCTTTTTCACCAGAGCTCTCAATGAGCTCTAAATATACCTTTGCAGAATCCACCACAAGAGTGATAGCAAACTGTTCCAACAAGGGAAATGTTTAACTCTGTGTGATGAAGTCACACATCAGAAAGCAATCTCTCAGAAAGCTTCTCTGTAGTTATTATGTGAGGATATTTCCTTTTTCACCATGGGTCACTATGTGCTCCAAAATATCACTTTCCAGTTTCCACGAAAAGAGTATTAGCAAACTGCTTCCAGAAGTCTAAATTATAAGTCTGTGAGATGAACTCACAGATCAGAAAGAAGTTTCTCAGAAAGCTTCTTTCACATTTTGAACGGATGAAATTTCCTTTATCAGCGTAGGCCTCAATGCGATCCAAGGAAGCCCTTCTCAGCTTCCTCAAAGACAGTGTTAATGGACTGCTCCACGAAACATAAGTGTAACTCTGTAAGATGAATTCACACATCACCAAGAAGTTTCTAAGAAAGCTTCTTTCTAGTTTTCTTCTGTGGATGTTTCCTTTGTCACCGAAAGTTTCATTGCGCTATGAAGTATCTAATTGCAGATTTCCAGAAAACTGTGTTAACAAACTGATCACTGAGGAGAAACATGTACCTCTGTGAGTTGCATTCACACATGGCAGTGCAGTTTCTCAGAAAGCTGCTCTTTAGTTTTTATGTGAGGATATTTCCTTTTTCACCAGAGCCCTCAATGAGCTCCCAAATATACCTTTGCAGAATTCACGACAACAGTGTTAGCAAACTGTTCCAAGAAGGGAAGGGTGGAACTCTGTGTCATGAAGTCACACATCACAAAGCAATCTCTGAGAAAGCTTCTCTGTAGTTGTTATGTGAGGATATTTCCTTTTTCACCATGGGTCCTTATGGGCTCCCAAATATCACTTTCCAGTTTCCACGAAAAGAGTGTTAGCAAACTGCTTCCTGAAGTCTAGATTATAAGTCGGTGAGATGAACTCACAGATCAGAAAGAAGTTTCTCAGAAAGCTTCTTTCACGTTTTGAACGGATGAAATTTCCTTTATCAGCGTAGGCCTCAATGCGATCCAAGGAAGCCCTTCTCAGGCTTCCTCAAAGACAGTGTTAATGGATTGCTCCACGAAACATAACTCTAACACTGTGAGATGAATTCACACATCACCAAGAAGTTTCTAAGAAAGCTTCTTTCTAGTTTTCATCTGTGGATGTTTCCTTTGTCACCGTAAGGTTCATTGCGCTATGAAGTATCTAATTGCAGATTTCCAGAAAACTGTGTTAACAAACTGATCACTGAAGAGAAACGTGTAACTCTGTGAGTTGCATTCATACATGGCAGTGTAGCTTCTCAGAAAGCTGCTCTTTAGTTATTATGTGAGGATATTTCCTTTTTCACCAGAGCCCTCAATGAGGTCCGAAATATACCTTTGCAGAATCCACGACAACAGTGTTACCAAACTGTTCCAAGAAGGGAAGTGTGGAACTCTGTGTGATGAAGTCACACATCAGAAAGCAATCTCTCAGAAAGCTTCTCTGTAGTTATAATGTGAGGATATTTCCTTTTTCACCATGGGTCCCTAAGGGCTCCCAAATATCACTTTCCACTTTCCACGAAAAGAGTGTTAGCAAACTGCTTCCTGTAGTCGAAATTATAAGTCTGTGAGATGAACTCACAGATTAGAAAGAACTTTCTCAGAAAGCTTCTTTCACGTATTGAACGGATGAAATTTCCTTTATCAGCGTAGGCCTCAATGCGATCCAAGGAAGCCCTTCTCAGGTTCCTCTAAGACAGTGTTAATGGACTGCTCCACCAAACATAAGTGTAACTCTGTGAGATGAATTCACACATCACCTAGAAATGTCTAGGAAAGCTTCTTTCTAGTTTTCATCTGTGGAGGTTTCCTTTCTCACCGTAAGGTTCATTGCGCTATGAAGTATCTAATTGCTGATTTCCAGAAAACTGTGTTAACAAACTGATCACTGAAGAGAAACTTGTAACTCTGTGAGTTGCATTCACCCATGGCAGTGCAGTTTCTCACAAAGCTACTCTTTAGTTATTATGTGAGGATATTTCCTTTTTCACCAATCCCTCAAAGAGCTCCCAAATATACCTTTGCAGAATCCACGACAACAGTGTTAGCAAACTGTTCCAAGAAGGGAAAGGTGGAACTCTGTGTGTGAAGTCACACATCAGAAAGCAATCTCTCAGAAAGCTTCTCTGTAGTTATTATGTGAGGATATTGCCATTTTCACCATGGGTCCCTGTGGGCTCCCAAATATCACTTTCCAGTTTCCACGAAAAGAGTGTTAGCAAACTGCTTCCTGAAGTCTAAATTATACGTCTGTGAGATGAACTCACAGATCAGAAAGAAGTTTCTCAGGAAGCTTCTTTCACTTTTTGAACGGATGAAATTTCCTTTATTAGCGTAGGCCTCAATGCGATCCAAGGAAGCCCTTCTCAGCTTCCTCAAAGACAGTGTTAATGGACTGCTCCACGAAACATAAGTATAACTCTGTGAGATGAATTCACACATCACGAAGAGGTTTCTAAGAAAGCTTCTTTCTAGTTTTCTTCTGTGGATGTTTCCTTTGTCACCGTAATGTTCATTGCACGATGCAGTATCTAATTGCAGATTTCCAGAAAACTGTGTTAACAAACTGATCACTGAAGAGAAACGTGTAACTCTGTGAGTTGCATTCACCCATGGCAGTGCAGTTTCTCACAAAGCTACTCTTTAGTTATTATGTGAGGATATTTCCTTTTTCACCAATCCCTCAAAGAGCTCCCAAATATACCTTTGCAGAATCCACGACAACAGTGTTAGCAAACTGTTAAAAGAAGGGAAGGATGGAACTCTGTGTGATGAAGTCACACATCAGAAAGCAATCTCTCAGAAAGCTTCTCTGTAGTTATTATGTGAGGATATTGCCATTTTCACCATGGGTCCCTGTGGGCTCCCAAATATCACTTTCCAGTTTCCACGAAAAGAGTGTTAGCAAACTGCTTCCTGAAGTCTAAATTATACGTCTGTGAGTTGAACTCACAGATCAGAAAGAAGTTTCTCAGGAAGCTTCTTTCACTTTTTGAATGGATGAAATTTCCTTTATTAGCGTAGGCCTCGATGCGATCCAAGGAAGCCCTTCTCAGATTCCTCAAAGACAGTGTTAATTGACTGCTCCACGAAACATAAGTGTAACTCTGTGAGATGAATTCACACATCACGAAGTGGTTTCTAAGAAAGCTTCTTTCTAGTTTTCATCTGTGGATGTTTCCGTTGTCACCGTAATGTTCATTGCACTATGAAGTATCTAATTGCAGATTTCCAGAAAACTGTGTTAACAAACTGATCACTGAAGAGAAACGTGTAACTCTGTGAGTTACATTCACACATGGCAGTGCAGTTTCTCACAAAGCTACTCTTTAGTTATTATGTGAGGATATTTCCTTTTTCATCAAGCCCTCAAAGAGCTCCCAAATATACCTTTGCAGAATCCACGACAACAGTGTTAGCACACTGTTCCAAGAAGGGAAGGGTGGAACTCTGTGTGATGAAGTCACACATCAGAAAGCAATCTCTCAGAGAGCTTCTCTGTGGTTATTATGTGAGGATATTTCCTTTTTCTCCATGGGTGCCTGTGGGCTCCCAAATATCACTTTCCAGTTTCCACGAAAAGAGTGTTAGCAAACTGCTTCCTGAAGTCGAAATTATAACTCTGTGAGATGAACTCACAGATCAGAAAGAAGTTTCTCAGAAAGCTTCTTTCACGTATTGAAAGGATGAAATTTCCTTTATCAGCGTAGGCCTCAATGCGATCCAAGGAAGCGCTTCTCAGGATCCTCAAAGACAGTGTTAATGGACTGCTCCACGAAACATAAGTGTAACTCTGTGAGATGAATACACACATCACCTAGAAGTGTCTAAGAAAGCTTCTTTCTAGTTTTCATCTGTGCATGTTTCCTTTGTCAAAGTAAGTTTCATTGCGCTATGAAGTATCTAATTGCAGATTTCCAGAAAACTGTGTTAACAAACTGATCACTGAAGAGAAACGTGTAACTCTGTGAGTTACATTCACAGATGGCAGTGCAGTTTCTCACAAAGCTGCTCTTTAGTTATTATGTGAGGATGTTTCCTTTTTCACCAGAGACCTCAAAGAGCTCCCAAATATACCGTTGCAGAAATCACGACAACAGTGATAGCAAACTGTTCCAAGAAGGGAAGGGTGGAACTCTGTGTGATGAAGTCACACATCAGAAAGCAATCTCTCAGAAAGCTTCTCTGTAGTTATTATGTGAGGATATTTCCTTTTTCACCATGGGTCCCTGTGGGCTCCCAAATATCACTTTCCAGTTTCCACGAAAAGAGTGTTAGCAAACTGCTTCCTGAAGTCTAAATTATAAGTCTGTGAGATGAACTCACAGATCAGAAAGAAGTTTCTCAGAAAGCTTCTTTCACGTATTGAAAGGATGAAATTTCCTTTATCAGCGTATGCCTCAATGCGATCCAAGGAAGCGCTTCTCAGGATCCTCAAAGACAGTGTTAATGGACTGCTCCACGAAACATAAGTGTAACTCTGTGAGATGAATTCACACATCACCTACAAGTGTCTAGGAAAGATTCTTTCTAGTTTTCATCTGTGGATGTTTCCTTTGTCACCGTAAGGTTCATTGCGCTATGAAGTATCTAATTGCAGATTTCCAGAAAACTGTGTTAACAAACTGATCACTGAAGAGAAACGTGTAACTCTGTGAGTTACATTCACACATGGCAGTGCAGTTTCTCACAAAGCTGCTCTTTAGTTATTATGTGAGGATATTTCCTTTTTCACCAGAGCCCTCAAAGAGCTCCCAAATATACCTTTGCAGAATCCACGACAACAGTGTTAGCAAACTGTTCCAAGAAGGGAAGGGTGGAACTCTGTGTGATGAAGTCACACATCAGAAAGCAATCTCTCAGAAAGCTTCTATGTAATTATTATGTGAGGATATTTCCTTTTTCACCATGGGTCCCTATGGGCTCGAAAATATCACTTTCCAGTTTCCACGAAAAGAGTGTTAGCAATCTGTTTCCTGAAGTCGAAATTATAAGTCTGTGAGATGAACTCACAGATCAGAAAGAAGTTTCTCAGAAAGCATCTTTCACGTTTTGAACGGATGAAATTTCCTTTATCAGCGTAGGCCTCAATGCAATCCGGGAAGCCCTTCTCAGGTGCCTCAAAGACAGTGTTAACGGACTGCTCCACGAAACATAAGTGTAACTCTGTGAGATGAATTCACACATCACCAAGGAGTGTCAAAGAAAGCTTCTTTCCAGTTTTCATCTGTGGATGTTTCCTTTGGCACCGTAAGTTTCATTGCGCTATGAAGTATCTATTTGCAGATTTCCAGAAAACTGTGTTAACAAACTGATCACTGAAGAGAAACGTGGAACTCTGTGAGTTGCATTCACACATGACAGTGCAGTTTCTCAGAAAGCTGCTCTTTAGTTATTATGTAAGGATATTTCCTTTTTCACCAGGGCCCTCAATGAGCTCCCAAATATACCTTTTCAGAATCCACGACAACTGTAGTAGCAAACTGTTGCAAGAAGGGAAGGTTGGAACTCTGTGTGATGAAGTCACACATCAGAAAGCAATGTCTCACAAAGCGTCTCTGTAGTTAATATATGAGGATATTTCCTTTTTCACCATGGGTCGCTAAGGGCTCCCAAATATCACTTTCCAGTTTCCACGAAAAGAGTGTTAGCAAACTGCTTCCTGAAGTCTAAATTATAATTCTGTGAGATGAACTCACAGATCAGAAAGAAGTTTCTCAGAAAGCTTCTTTCACGTTTTGAACGGATGAAATTTCCTTTATCAGTGTAGGCTTCAATGCGATCCAAGGAAGCCCTTCTCAGGTTCCCCAATGACAGTGTTAATGGACTGCTCCAAGAAACATAACTGTAACACTGTGAGATGAATTCACACATCACCAAGAAGTTTCTAGGAAAGCTTCTTTCTAGTTTTCATCTGTGGATGTTTCCTTTGTCACCGTAAGATTCATTGCGCTATGAAGTATCTAATTGCAGATTTCCAGAAAACTGTGTTAACAAACTGATCACTGAAGAGAAACGTGTAACTCTGTGGGTTGAATTCACACATGGCAGTGTAGTTTCTCAGAAAGCTGCTCTTTAGTTATTATGTGAGGATATTTCCTTTTTCACCAGAGCACTCCATGAGCTAGCAAATATACCATTGCAGAGTCCATGACAACATTGTTAGCAAACTGTTCCAAGAAGGAAATGGTGGAACTCTGTGTGATAAAGTCACACATCAGAAAGCAATCTCTCAGAAAGCTTCCCTGTAGTTATTATGTGAGGATATTTCATTTTTCACCATGGGTCCCTAAGGGCTCCCTAATATCACTTTCCGCTTTCCACGAAAAAAGTGTTAGCAAACTGCTTCCTGAAGTCGAAATTATAAGTCTGTGAGGTGAACGCACAGATAAGAAAGAAGTTTCTCAGAAAGCTTCTTTCACGTTTTGAACGGATGAAATATCCTTTATCAGCGTAGGCCTCAAAGCAATCCAGGAAGCCCTACTCAGGTTCTTCAAAGACAGTGTTAATGGACTGCTCCACGAAAAATAAGTGTAACTCTGTGAGATGAATTCACACATCACCAAGAAGTTTCTAAGAATGCTTCTTTCTCGTTCTCATCTGTGGATGTTTCTTTGTCACCGTAAGATTCATTGCGCTATGAAGTATCTAATTGCAGATTTCCAGAAAACTGTATTAACAAACTGATCACTGAAGACAAACGTGTACCTCTGTGAGTTGCATTCACACATGGTAGTGCAGTCTCTCAGAAAGCTGCTCTTTAGTTATTATGTGAGGATATTTCCTTTTTCACCAGAGCCCTCAATGAGCTCCCAAATATACCATTGCAGAATCCACGACAACAGTGTTAGCAAACTGTTCCAACAAGGGAAAGGTTTAACTCTGTGTGAAGAAGTCACACATCAGAAAGCAATCTCTCAGAAAGCTTCTCTGTAGTTTTTATTTGAGGATATATCCTTTTTCACCATGGGTCCCTATGGGCTCCCAAATATCACTTTCCAGTTTCCACGAAAAAAGTGTTAGCAAACTGCTTCCTGAAGTCGAAATTATAAGTCTGTGAGATGAACTCACAGATCAGAAAGAAGTTTCTCAGAAAGCTTCTTTCACGTTTTGAACGGATGAAATATCCATTATCAGCGTAGGCCTCAATGCAATCCAGGAAGCCCTTCTCAGGTTCCTCAAAGACAGTGTTAATGGACTGCTCCACGAAACATAAGTGTAACTCTGTGAGATGAAATCACACATCACCCAGAAGTTTCTAAGAAAGCTTCTTTCTAATTCTCATCTGAGGGTGTTTCATTTGTCACCGTAAGGTTCATTACGCTATGAAGTATCTAATTGCTGATTTCCAGAAAACTGGGTTAACAAACTGATCGCTGTAGAGAAACGTGTAACTCTGTGAGATGCATTCATACATGGCAGTGCAGTTTCTCAGAAAGCTGCTGTTTAGTTATTATGTGAGGATATTTCCTTTTTCACCAGAGCCCTCAATGAGCTCCCAAATATACCTTTGCAGAATCCAGGACAACAGTGTCAGCAAACTGTTCCAACAAGGGAAAGGTGGAACTCTGAATGATGAAGTCACACATCAGAAAGCAATCTCTCAGAAAGCTTCTCTGTAGTTCTTATGTGAGGATATTTCCTTTTTCACCATGGTCCCTGTGGGCTCCCAAATATCACTTTCCAGTTTCCACGAAAAGAGTGTTAGCAAACTGCTTCCTGAAGTCTAAATTATAAGTTTGTGAGATGAACTCACAGATCAGAAAGAAGTTTCTCTGAAAGCTTCTTTCACGTTTTCAACGGATGAAATATCCTTTATCAGCGTCGGCCTCAATGCAATCCAGGAAGCCCTTCTCAGGTTCCTCAAAGACAGTGTTACTGGACTGCTCCACGAAACATAAGTGTAACTCTGTGAGATGAATTCACACATCACCAAGAAGTGTGTAAGAAAGCTTCTTTCTAGTTTTCATCTGTGGATGTTTCCTTTGTCAACGTAAGTTTCGTTGCGCTATGAAGTATCTAATTGCAGATTTCAAGAAAACTGTGTTAACAAACTGATCATTGAAGAGAAACGTGTAACTCTGTGAGTTGCATTCACACATGGCAGTTCAGTTTCTCAGAAAGCTGCTCCTTAGATATTATGTGAGGATATTTCCTTTTTCACCAGAGCCCTCAATGAGCTCCCAAATATACCTTTGCGGAATCCAAGACAACAGTGTTAGGAACCTGTTCCAAGAAGGGAAGGGTGAAACTCTGTGTGATGAAGTCACAGATCGGAAAGCAATCACTCAGAAAGCTTCTCTGTAGTTATTATGTGAGGATATTTCCTTTTTCACCATGATCCCTGTGGGCTCCCAAATATCACTTTCCAGTTTCCACGAAAAGAGTGTTAGCAAACTGCTTCCTGAAGTCTAAATTATAAGTCTGTGAGATGAACTCACAGATCAGAAAGAAGTTTCTCAGAAAGCTTCTTTCACGTTTTGAACGGGTGAAATTTCCTTTATCAGCGTAGGCCTCAATGTGATAAAGGAAGCCCTTCTCAGCTTCCACAAAGACAGTGTTAATGGACTGCTCCACGAAACATAAGTGTAAATCTGTGAGATGAATTCACACATCACCAAGAAATTTCTAGGAAAGCTTCTTTCTAGTTTTCATCTGTGGATGTTTCCTTTGTCACTGTAAGGTTCATTACGCAATGAAGTATCTAATTGCAGTTTTCCAGAAAACTGTGTTAACAGACTGATCGCTGAAGAGAAACGTGTAACTCTGTGAGTTGCATTCACACATGGCAGTGCAGTATCTCAGAAAGCTGCTCTTTATTTATTATGTGCGGATATTTCCTTTTTCACCATGATCCCTGTGGGCTCCCAAATATCACTTTTCAGTTTCCACGAAAAGAGGGTTAGCAAACTGCTTCCTGAAGTCTAAACTATAAGCCTGTGAGATGAACTCACAGATCAGAAAGAAGTTTCTCAGAAAGTTTCTTTCACGTTTTGAAGGGATGAAATTTCCCTCATCAGCGTAGGCCTCATAGCGATCCAAGGACGCCCTTCTCAGGTTCCTCAAAGACAGTGTTAATGGACTGCTCCACGAAAAATAAGTGTAACTCTGTGAGATGAATTCACACATCACCAAGAAATTTCTAAGTAAGCTTCTTTCTAGCTTCCATCTATGGAAGTTTCCTTTGTCACCGTAAGTTTCATTGCGCTAAGAAGTATCTAATTGCAGATTTCCATAAAACTGTGTTAACAAACTGATCACTGAAGAGAAACGTGTACCTCTGTGAGTTGCATTCACACATGGCAGTGCAGATTCTCACAAAGCTGCTCTTTAGTTATTATGTGAGGATATTTCCTTTTTCACCAGAGCCCTCAATGAGCACCCAAATATACCTCTGCAGAATCCAGGACAACAGTGTTACAAACTGTTCCAACAAGGGAAAGGTGGAACTCTGTGTGAAGAAGTCACACATCAGAAAGCAATCTCTCAGAAAGCTTCTCTGTAGTTATTATGTGAGGATATTTCCTTTTACACCATGGGTCCCTGTGGGCTCCCAAATATCACTTTCCAGTTTCCACGAAAAGAGTGTTAGCAAACTGCTTCCTGAAGTCGAAATTATAAGTCTGTGAAATGAACTCACAGATCAGAAAGAAGTTTCTCAGAAAGCTTCTTTCACGTTTTGAACGGATGAAATTTCCTTTATCAGCGTAGGCCTCATTGCAATCCAGGAAGCCCTTCTCAGGTTCCTCAAAGACAGTGTTACTGTACTGCTCCACGAAACATAAGTGTAACTCTGTGTGATAAATTCACATATCACCAAGAAGTTTCTACGAAAGCTTCTTTCTAGTTTTCATCTGTGGATGTTTCTTTGTCACTGTAAGTTTCATTGCGCTATGAAGTATCTAATTGCAGATTTCCAGAACACTGTGTTAACAAACTGATCACTGAAGAGAAACGTGTAACTCTGTGAGTTGCATTCTCACATGGCAGTGCAGTTTTCAGAAAGCTGCTCTTTAGTTATTATTTGAGGATATTTCCTTTTTCACCAGAGCCCTCAATGAGCTCCCAAATATATCTTTGCAGAATCCACGACAACAGTGTTCGCAAACTGTTCCAAGAAGGGAGGTTTGGAACTCTGTGTGATGAATTCCCACATCAGAAAGCAGTCTCTCAGAAAGCTTCTCTGTAGTTATTATGTGAGAATATTTCCTTTTTCACCATGGGTCCCTGTGGTCTCCCAAATATCACTTTCCAGTTTCCACGAAAAGAGTGTTAGCAAACTGCTTCCTGAAGTCTAAATTATAAGTCTGTGAGATGAACTCACAGATCAGAAAGAAGTTTCTCAGAAAGCTTCTTTCACGTTTTGAACGGATGATATTTCCTATATCAGCGTAGGCCTCAACGGAACCAAGGAAGCCCTTCTCAGGTTCCTCAAAGACAGTGTTACTGGACTGCTCCATGAAACATGAGTGTAACTCTGTGCTATAAATTCACACATCACCAAGAAGTTTCTAAGAAAGCTTCTTTCTAGTTTTCATCTGTGGATGTTTCCTTTGTCACTGTAAGTTTCATTGCGCTATGAAGTATCTAATTGCAGATTTCCAGAACACTGTGTTAAGAAACTGAACACTGAGGAGAAACGTGTAACTCTGTGAGTTGCATTCACTCCTGGCAGTGCAGTTTCTCTGAAAGCTCCTCTTTAGTTATTATGTGAGGATATTTCCTTTTTCACCAGAGCCCTCAATGAGCTCCCAAATATACCTTTGCAGAATCCACGATAACAGTGTTCGCAAACTGTTCCAAGAACGGAAGGGTGGAACTCTGTGTGATGAATTCACACATCAGAAAGCAGTCTCTCAGAAAGCTTCTCTGTAGTTATTATGTGAGGATATTTCCTTTTTCACCACGGGTCCCTGTGGGCTTCCAAATATCACTTTCCACTTTCCACGAAAAGAGTGTTAGCAAACTGCTTACTGAAGTCTAAATTATAAGTCTGTGAGATGAACTCACAGATCAGAAAGAGGTTACTCAGAAAGCTTCTTTCACGTTTTGAGCGGATGATATTTCCTTTATCAGCGTGGCCCTCAATGCAATCGAAGGAAGCCCTTCTCAGGTCCCTCAAAGACAGTGTTAACGGACTGCTCCACGAAACATAACTGTAACTCTGTGAGATAAATTCACATATGACCAAGAAGTTTCTCAGAAAGCTTCTTTCTAGTTTTCATTTGTGGATGTTTCCTTTGTCACTGTAAGTTTCATTTCATTTTGAAGTATCTAATTGCAGATTTCCAGAAAACTGTGTTAACAATCAGATCACTGAAGAGAAACGTGTAACTCTGTGAGTTGCATTCACACATGGCAGTGCATTTTCTCACAAAGCTGCTCTTATTTATTATGTGAGGATATTTCCTTTTTCACCAGAGCCCTCAATGAGCTCCCAAATATACCTTTGCAGAATCCACGACAACAGTGTTAGCAAACTGTTCCAAGAAGGGAAGGGTGGAACTCTGTGTGATGAAGTCACACATCAGAAAGCAATCTCTCAGAAAGCTTCTCGGTAGTTCTTATGTGAGGATATATCCTTTTTCACCATGGTTCCCTGTGGGCTCCCAAATATCACTTTCCAGTTTCCACAAAAAGAGTGTTAGCAAACTACTTTCTGCAGTCTAAATTATAAGTCTGTGAGATGAACTCACAGATCAGAAAGAAGTTTCTCAGAAAGCTTCTTTCACGTTTTGAACGGATGATATTTCCTTTATCAGTGTAGGCCTCAATGCGATAAAAAGAAGCCCTTCTTAGGATTCTCAAAGACAGTGTTACTGGACTGCTCCACGAAACATGAGTGTAACTCTATGATATAAATACACACATCAAAAAGAAGTTTCTAAGAAAGCTTCTTTCTAGTTTTCATCTGTGGATGTTTCCTTTGTCACTGTAAGTTTCATTGCGCTATGAAGCATCTAATTGCAGATTTCCAGAAAACTGTGTTAACAAACTGTTCACTGAAGAGCATCGTGTAACTCTGTGAGTTGCATTCACACATGACAGTGCAGTTTCTCAGAAATCTGCTCTTTAGCTATTATGTGAGGATATTTCCTTTTTCACCAGAGCCCTCAATGAGCTCCGAAATATTCCTTTGCAGAATCAACGACAACAGTGTTAGCAAACTGTTCCAAGAAGGGAAGCTGGAACTCTGTGTGATGAAGTCACACATCAGAAAGCAATCTCTCCGAAATCTTCTCTGTAGTTATTATGTGAGGATATTTCCTTTTTCACAATGGGTCCCTATGGGCTCCCAGATATCACTTTCCAGTTTCCCCGAAAAGAGTGTTAGCAAACTGCTTCCTGAAGTCTAAATTATATGTCTGTGAGATGAACTCACAGATCAGAAAGAAGTTTTCCGAAAGCTTTTTTCACGTTTTGAACGGATGATATTTCCTTTATCACCGTAGGCCTCACTATGATCCAAGGAAGCCTTTCTCAGGTTCCTCAAAGACAGTGTTAATGGACTGCTCCACGAAACATAAGTGTAACTCTGCGAGATGAATTCACACATCACCAAGAAGTTTCTAAGAAAGCTTCTTTCTAGTTTTCATCTGTGGATGTTTCCTTTGTCACTGTAAGATTCATTGCGCTATGAAGTATCTAATTGCAGATTTCCAGAAAACTGTGTTAACAAACTGATCACTGAAGAGAAACGTGTAACTCTGTGAGTTGCATTCACACATTGCAGTGCAGTTTCTCAGAAAGCTGCTCTTTAGTTATTATGTGAGGATATTTCCTTTTTCACCAGAGCCCTCAATGAGCTCCCAAATATACCTTTGCAGAATCCACGACAACAATATTAGCAAACTGTTCCACGAAAGGAAGGTTGGAACTCTGTGTGATGAAATCACACATCAGAAAGCAATCTCTCAGAAATATTCTCTGTAGTAATTATGTGAGAATATTTCCTTTTTCTCCATGGGTCCCCATGGGCTCCCAAATATCACTTTCCAGATTCCACGAAAAGAGTGTTAGCAAACTGCTTCCTGAAATCCAAATTATAAGTCTGTGAGATGAACTCACAGATCAGAAAGAAGTTTCTCAGAAAGCTTCTTTCACGTTTTGAACGGATGGTATTTCCTTTATCAGCGTAGGCCTCAATGCGATCCAAGGAAGCCCTTCTCAGATTCCTCAAAGACAGTGTTAATGCACTGCTCCACGAAACATGAGTGTAACTCTCTGAGATAAATTCACACATCACCAAGAATTTTCTACGAAAGCTTCTTTCTACTTTTCATCTGTGGATGTGTCCTTTGTCACTGTAAGTTTCATTGCACTATGAAGTATCTAATTGCAGATTTCCAGAACACTGTGTTAACAAACTGATCACTGAAGAGAAACGTGTAACTCTGTGAGTTGCATTCACACATGGCAGTGCAGTTTCTCACAAAGCTGCTCTTTAGTTATTATGTGATTATATTTAGTTTTTCACCAGACCCCCAAATGAGCTCCCAAATATACCTTTGCAGAATCCACGACAACAGTCTTAGCAAACTGTTCCAAGAAGGGAACGGTGGAACTCTGTGTGATGAAGTCACACATCAGAAAGCAGTCTCTCAGAAAGCTTCTCTGTAGTTATTATGTGAGGATATTTCCTTTTTCACCATGGGTCCCGATGGGCTCCCAAATATCACTTTCCAGTTTCCACGAAAGGAGTTTTAGCAAACTGCTTCCTGAAGTCTAAATTATAAGTCTGCGAGCTGAACTCACAGATCAGAAAGAAGTTTCTCAGAAAGTTTCTTTCATGTATTGAACGGATGATATTTCCTTTATCAGCGTAGGCCTCAATGCGATCCAAGGAAGCCCTTCTCAGGTTCCTCAAAGACAGTGTTAATGGACTGCTCCACGAAACATAATGTAACTCTGTGAGATGAATTCTCACATCACCAAGAAGTTTCTAAGAAAGCTTCTTTCTAGTTTTCATCTGTGGATGTTTCCTTTTTCACCATAAGTTTCATTGAGCTATGAAGTATCTAATTGCAGAATTCCAGAAAACTGTGTTAACAAACTGATCACTGAAGAGAAACGTGTAACTCTGTGAGTTCATTCACACATGGCAGTGCAGTTTTTCAGAAAGCTGGTCTTTAGTTATTATGTGATTATTTTAGTTTTTCACCAGAGCCCTCAATGAGCTCCCAAATATACCTTTGCAGAATCCACGACAACAGTGTTAGCAAACTGTTCCAAGAAGGGAAGCTGGAACTCTGTGTGATGAAGTCACACATCAGAAAGCAATCTCTCCGAAATCTTCTCTGTAGTTATTATGTGAGGATATGTCCTTTTTCACAATGGGTCCCTATGGGCTCCCAAATATCACTTTCCATTTTCCACGAAAAGAGTGTTAGCAAACTGCTTCCTGAAGTCTAAATTATAAGTCTGTGAGCTGAACTCACAGATCAGAAAAAAGTTTCTCAGAAAGTTTCTTTCACGTTTTGAACGGATGAAATTTCCTTTATCAGAGGACTCAATGCAATCCAGGAAGCCCTTCTCAGGTTCCTCAAAGACAGTGTTAATGGTCTGCTCCACGAAACATAAGTGTAACTCTGTGAGATGAATTCACACATCACCAAGAAGTGTCTAAAGAAGCTTCTTTCTAGTTTTCATCTGTGGATGTTTCCTTTGTCACCGTAAGTTTCATTGCGCTACGAAGTATCTCATTGCAGATTTCCAGGAAACTGTGTTAACAAACTGATCACTGAAGAGAAACGTGTACCTCTGTGAGTTGCATTCTCACATGGCAGTATAGTTTCTCAGAAAGCTGCTCTTTAGTTATTATGTGAGGATATTTCGTTTTTCACCAGAGCCCTCAATAGCTCCCAAATATACCTTTGCAGAATCCACGACAGCAGTGTTAGCAAACTGTTCCAACAAGGGAAAGGTGGAACTCTGTGTGATGAAGTCACACATCAGAAAGCAATCTCTCAGAAAGCTTCTCTGTAGTTATTATGTGAGGATATTTCCTTCTTCAACATGGGTCCCTGTGGGCTCCCAAATATCACTTTCCAGTTTCCACGAAAAGAGTGTTAGCAAACTGCTTCCTGAAGTCTAAATTATAAGTCTGTGAGATGAACTCACAGATCAGAAAGAAGTTTCTCAGAAAGCTTCGTTCACGTTTTGAACGGATGAAATTTCCTTTATCAGCGTAGGCCTCAATGCAATCCAGGAAGCCCTTCTCAGGTTCCTCAAAGACAGTGTTAATGCACTGCTCCATGAAACATAAGTGTAACTCTGTGAGATGAATTCACACATCACCAAGAAGGGTCTACGAAAGCTTCTTTCTAGTTTTCGTCTGTGGATGTTTCCTTTGTCACCGTAAGTTTCATTGCGCTATGAAGTATCTTAATGCAGATTTCCAGAAAACTGTGTTAACAAACTGATCATTGAAGAGAAACGTGTACCTCTGTGAGTTGCATTCACACATGGCAATGCAGTTTCTCAGAAAGCTGCTCTTTAGTTATTATGTGAGAATATTTCCTTTTTCCCCAGAGCCCTCAATGAGCTCCCAAATATACCTTTGCAGAATCCACGACAACAGTGTTAGTAAACTGTTCCAACAAGGGAAAGGTGGAACTATGTGTGATGAAGTCAGACATCAGAAAGCAATCTCTCAGAAATCTTCTCTGTAGTTATTATGTGAGGATATTTCCTTTTTCACCATGGGTCCCTATGGGCTCCCAAATATCACTTTCCACTTTCCACGAAAAGAGTTTTAGCAAACTGCTTCCTGAAGTCCAAATTATAAGTCTGTGAAATGAACTCACAGATCAGAAAGAAGTTTCTCAGAAAGCGTCTTTCACGTTTTGAACGGATGAAATTTCCTTTATCAGAGAACTCATGCAATCCAGGAAGCCCTTCTCAGGTTCCTCAAAGACAGTGTTAATGCACTGCTCCACGAAACATAAGTGTAACTCTGTGAGATGAATTCACACATCACCAAGAAGTGTCTAAAGAAGCTTCTTTCTAGTTTTCACCTGTGGATGTTTCCTTTGTCACCGTAACTTTCATTGCGCTACGAAGTATCTAATTGCAGATTTCCAGAAAACTGTGTTAACAAACTGATCACTGAAGAGAAACGTGTATCTCTGTGAGTTACATTCACACATGGCAGTGCAGTTTCTCAGAAAGCTGCTCTTTAGTTATAATGTGAGGATATTTCCTTTTTCACCAGAGCCCTCAATGAGCTCCCAAATATACCTTTGCAGAATCCACGACAACAGTGTTAGCAAACTGTTCCAAGAAGGGAAGGGTGGAACTCTGTGCGATGAAGTCACACATCAGAAAGCAATCTCTCAGAAACCTTCTCTGTAGTTATTATGTGAGGCTCTTTCCTTTTTCACCATGGGTCCCTAAGGGCTCCCAAATATCACTTTCCAGTTTCCACGACAAGAGTGTTAGCAAACTGCTTCATGAAATCTAAATTATAAGTCTGTGAGATGAACTCACGGATCAGAAAGGAGTTTCTCAGAAAGCTTCTTTCACGTTTTGAACGGATGAAATTTCCTTTATCAGCGTAGGCCTCAATGCGATAAAAGGAAGCCCTTCTCAGCTTCCTCAAAGACAGTGTTAATGGACTGCTCCACGAAACGTAAGTGTAACTCTGTGAGATGAATTCACACATCACCACGAAGTTTCTAAGAAAGCTTCTTTCTAGTTTTCATCTGTGGATGTTTCCTTTGTCACCATAATTTTCATTGCGCTATGAAGTATGTTATTGCAGATTTCCAGAAAACTGTGCTAACAAACTGTCACTGAAGAAAACGTGTACCTCTGTGAGTTGCATTCACACATCGCAGTGCAGTTTCTCAGAAACCTGCTCTTTAGTTATTATGTGAGGATATTTCCTTTTTCACCAGAGCCCTCAATGAGCTCTCAAATATACCTTTGCAGACTCCACGACAACAGTGTTAGCAAACTGTTCCAAGAAGGGAAGGGTGGAACTCTGTGCGATGAAGTCACACATCAGAAAGCAATCTCGCAGAAAGCTTCTCTGTAGTTATTATGTGAGGCTATTTCCTTTTTCACCATGGGCCCTAAGGGCTCCCAAATATCACTTTCCAGTTTCCACGAAAAGAGTGTTAGCAAACTGCTTCCTGAAATCTAAATTATAAGTCTGTGAGATGAACTCACGGATCAGAAAGGAGTTTCTCAGAAAGCATCTTTCACGTTTTGAACGGATGAAATTTCCTTTATCAGCGTAGGCCTCAATGCGATCCAAGGAAGCCCTTCTCAGCTTCCTCAAAGACAGTGTTAATGGACTGCTCCACGAAACATAAGTGTAACTCTGTGAGATGAATTCATACATAACCAAGAAGTTTCTAAGAAAGCTTCTTTCTAGTTTTCAGCTGTGGATGTTTCCTTTGTCACCGTAATGTTCATTGCGCTATGAAGTATCTAATTGCAGATTTCCCGAAAACTGTGTTAACAAACTGATCACTGAAGAGAAACGTGTAACTCTGTGAGTTGCATTCTCACATGGCAGTGCAGTTTCTCAGAAAGCTGCTCTTTAGTTATTATGAGAGGATATTTCGTTTTTCACCAGAGCCCTCAAAGAGCTCCCAAATATACCTTTGCAGAATCCACGACAACAGTGTTAGCAAACTGTTCCAAGAAGGGAAAGGTGGAACTCTGTGTGATGAAGTCACACATCAGAAAGCAATCTCTCAGAAAGCTTCTCTGTAGTTATTATGTGAGGATATTTCCTTTTTCACCATGGGTCCCTGTGGGCGCCCAAATATCACTTTCCAGTTTCCATGAGAAAAGTGTTAGCAAACTGCTTCCTGAAATCTAAATTATAAGTCTGTGAGATGAACTCAAGGATCATAAAGGAGTTTCTCAGAAAGCTTCTTTCACGTTTTGAACGGATGAAATTTCCATTATCAGCGGAGGCCTCAATGCGATCCATGGAAGCCCTTCTCAGGTTCCTCAAGGACAGTGTCAATGGACTGCTCCACGAAACATAAGTGTAACTCTGTGAGATGAATTCACACATCACCAAGAAGTTTCTAAGAAAGCTTCTTTCTAGTTTTCATCTTTGGATGTTTCCTTTGTCACCGTAAGTTTCATTTCGCTATGAAGTATCTAATTGCAGATTTCCAGAAAACTGTGTTAACAAACTGATCACTGAATAGAAACCTGTACCTCTGTGAGTGGCATTCACACATGGCAGTGCAGTATCTCAGAAAGCTGCTCTTTAGTTATTATGTGAGGATATTTCTTTTTTCACCAGAACCCTCAATGAGCTCCCAAATATACCTTTGCAGAATCAACGACAACAGTGTTAGCAAACTGTTCCAAGAAGGGAAAGGTGGAAATCTGTGTGATGAAGTCAGACATCAGAAAGCAATCTCTCAGAAAGCTTCTCTGTAGTTATTATGTGAGGATATTTCCTTTTTCACCATGGGTCCCTATGGGCTCCCAAATATCACTTTCCAGTTTCCACGAAAAGAGTGTTAGCAAACTGCTTCCTGAAGTCTAAATTATAAGTCTGTGAAATGAACTCACAGATCATAAAGAAGTTTCTCAGAAAGCTTCTTTCACGTTTTGAAGGGATGAAATCTCCTTTAACAGCGTAGGCCTCAATGCGATCCAAGGAATCCCTTCTCAGGTTCCTCAAAGACAGTGTTAATGGACTGCTCCACGAAACATAAGAGTAACTCTGTGAGATGAAATCACACATCACCCAGAAGTTTCTATGAAAGCTTCTTTCTAATTCTCATCTGTGGATTTTTCCTTTGTCACCGTAAGGTTCATTACGCTATGAAGTATCTAATTGCAGATTTCCAGAAAACTGGGTTAACAAACTGATCCCTGAAGAGAAACGTGTAACTCTGTGAGATGCATTCACACATGGCAGTGCAGTTTCTCAGGAAGCTGCTGTTTAGTTATTATGTGAGGATATTTCCCTTTTCACCAGAGCCCTCAATGAGCTCCCAAATATACTTTTGCAGAATCCAGGACAACAGTGTTAGCAAACTGTAACAACAAGGGAAAGGTGGAACTCTGAGTGATGAAGTCACACATCAGAAAGCAATCTCTCAGAAAGCTTCTCTGTAGTTCTTATGTGAGGATATTTCCTTTTTCACCATGGTCCCTGAGGGCTCCCAAATATCACTTTCCAGGTTCCACGACAAGAGTGTTAGCAAACTGCTTCATGAAATCTAAATTATAAGTCTGTGAGATGAACTCACGGATCAGAAAGGAGTTTCTCAGAAAGCTTCTTTCACGTTTTGAACGGATGAAATTTCCTTTATCAGCGTAGGCCTCAATGCGATAAAAGGAAGCCCTTCTCAGCTTCCTCAAAGACAGTGTTAATGGACTGCTCCACGAAACGTAAGTGTAACTCTGTGAGATGAATTCACACATCACCACGAAGTTTCTAAGAAAGCTTCTTTCTAGTTTTCATCTGTGGATGTTTCCTTTGTCACCATAATTTTCATTGCGCTATGAAGTATGTTATTGCAGATTTCCAGAAAACTGTGCTAACAAACTGATCACTGAAGAAAACGTGTACCTCTGTGAGTTGCATTCACACATCGCAGTGCAGTTTCTCAGAAACCTGCTCTTTAGTTATTATGTGAGGATATTTCCTTTTTCACCAGAGCCCTCAATGAGCTCTCAAATATACCTTTGCAGACTCCACGACAACAGTGTTAGCAAACTGTTCCAAGAAGGGAAGGGTGGAACTCTGTGCGATGAAGTCACACATCAGAAAGCAATCTCGCAGAAAGCTTCTCTGTAGTTATTATGTGAGGCTATTTCCTTTTTCACCATGGGCCCTAAGGGCTCCCAAATATCACTTTCCAGTTTCCACGAAAAGAGTGTTAGCAAACTGCTTCCTGAAATCTAAATTATAAGTCTGTGAGATGAACTCACGGATCAGAAAGGAGTTTCTCAGAAAGCTTCTTTCACGTTTTGAACGGATGAAATTTCCTTTATCAGCGTAGGCCTCAATGCGATCCAAGGAAGCCCTTCTCAGCTTCCTCAAAGACAGTGTTAATGGACTGCTCCACGAAACATAAGTGTAACTCTGTGAGATGAATTCATACATAACCAAGAAGTTTCTAAGAAAGCTTCTTTCTAGTTTTCAGCTGTGGATGTTTCCTTTGTCACCGTAATGTTCATTGCGCTATGAAGTATCTAATTGCAGATTTCCCGAAAACTGTGTTAACAAACTGATCACTGAAGAGAAACGTGTAACTCTGTGAGTTGCATTCTCACATGGCAGTGCAGTTTCTCAGAAAGCTGCTCTTTAGTTATTATGAGAGGATATTTCGTTTTTCACCAGAGCCCTCAAAGAGCTCCCAAATATACCTTTGCAGAATCCACGACAACAGTGTTAGCAAACTGTTCCAAGAAGGGAAAGGTGGAACTCTGTGTGATGAAGTCACACATCAGAAAGCAATCTCTCAGAAAGCTTCTCTGTAGTTATTATGTGAGGATATTTCCTTTTTCACCATGGGTCCCTGTGGGTGCCCAAATATCACTTTCCAGTTTCCATGAGAAAAGTGTTAGCAAACTGCTTCCTGAAATCTAAATTATAAGTCTGTGAGATGAACTCAAGGATCATAAAGGAGTTTCTCAGAAAGCTTCTTTCACGTTTTGAACGGATGAAATTTCCATTATCAGCGGAGGCCTCAATGCGATCCATGGAAGCCCTTCTCAGGTTCCTCAAGGACAGTGTCAATGGACTGCTCCACGAAACATAAGTGTAACTCTGTGAGATGAATTCACACATCACCAAGAAGTTTCTAAGAAAGCTTCTTTCTAGTTTTCATCTTTGGATGTTTCCTTTGTCACCGTAAGTTTCATTTCGCTATGAAGTATCTAATTGCAGATTTCCAGAAAACTGTGTTAACAAACTGATCACTGAATAGAAACCTGTACCTCTGTGAGTGGCATTCACACATGGCAGTGCAGTATCTCAGAAAGCTGCTCTTTAGTTATTATGTGAGGATATTTCTTTTTTCACCAGAACCCTCAATGAGCTCCCAAATATACCTTTGCAGAATCAACGGCAACAGTGTTAGCGAACTGTTCCAACAAGAAAATGGTGGAAATCTGTGTGATGAAGTCAGACATCAGAAAGCAATCTCTCAGAAAGCTTCTCTGTAGTTATTATGTGAGGATATTTCCTTTTTCACCATGGGTCCCTATGGGCTCCCAAATATCACTTTCCAGTTTCCACGAAAAGAGTGTTAGCAAACTGCTTCCTGAAGTCTAAATTATAAGTCTGTGAAATGAACTCACAGATCATAAAGAAGTTTCTCAGAAAGCTTCTTTCACGTTTTGAAGGGATGAAATCTCCTTTAACAGCGTAGGCCTCAATGCGATCCAAGGAATCCCTTCTCAGGTTCCTCAAAGACAGTGTTAATGGACTGCTCCACGAAACATAAGAGTAACTCTGTGAGATGAAATCACACATCACCCAGAAGTTTCTATGAAAGCTTCTTTCTAATTCTCATCTGTGGATGTTTCCTTTGTCACCGTAAGGTTCATTACGCTATGAAGTATCTAATTGCAGATTTCCAGAAAACTGGGTTAACAAACTGATCCCTGAAGAGAAACGTGTAACTCTGTGAGATGCATTCACACATGGCAGTGCAGTTTCTCAGGAAGCTGCTGTTTAGTTATTATGTGAGGATATTTCCCTTTTCACCAGAGCCCTCAATGAGCTCCCAAATATACTTTTGCAGAATCCAGGACAACAGTGTTAGCAAACTGTTCCAACAAGGGAAAGGTGGAACTCTGAGTGATGAAGTCACACATCAGAAAGCAATCTCTCAGAAAGCTTCTCTGTAGTTCTTATGTGAGGATATTTCCTTTTTCACCATGGTCCCTGAGGGCTCCCAAATATCACTTTCCAGATTCCACGAAAAGAGTGTTAGCAAACTGCTTCCTGAGGTCTAAATTATAAGTCTGTGAGATGAACTCACAGATCAGAAAGAAGTTTCTCAGAAAGCTTCTTTCACGTTTTGAATGGATGAAATATCCTTTATCAGCGTCGGCCTCAATGCAATCCAGGAAGCCCTTCTCAGGTTCCTCAAAGACAGTGTTACTGGACTGCTCCACGAAACATAAGTGTAACTCTGTGAGATGAATTCACACATCACCAAGAATTGTCTAAGAAAGTTTCTTTCTAGTTTTCATCTGTGGATGTTTCCTTTGTCACCGTAAGTTTCATTGTGCTATGAAGTATCTAATTGCAGACTTCAAGAAAACTGTGTTAACAAACTGATCATTGAAGAGAAACGTGTAACTCTGTGAGTTGCATTCACACATGGCAGTGCAGTTTCTCACAAAGCTGCTCTTTAGTTATTATGTGATTATATTTAGTTTTTCACCAGACCCCCAAAAGAGCTCCCAAATATACCTTTGCAGAATCCACGACAACAGTGCTAGCAAACTGTTCCAAGAAGGGAAGGGTGGAACTCTGTGTGATGAAGTCACACATCAGAAAGCAGTCTCTCAGAAAGCTTCTCTGTAGTTATTGTGTGAGGATATTTCCTTTTTCACCATGGGTCCCTATGGGCTCCCAAATATCACTTTCCAGTTTCCACGAAAAGAGTTTTAGCAAACTGCTTCCTGAAATCTAAATTATAAGTCTGCGAGCTGAACTCACAGATCAGAAAGAAGTTTCTCAGAAAGTTTCTTTCATGTATTGAACGGATGATATTTCCTTTATCAGCATAGGTCTCAATGCGATCCAAGGAAGCCCTTCTCAGGTTCCTCAAAGACAGTGTTAATGGACTGCTCCACGAAACATAAGTGTAACTCTGTGAGATGAATTCACACATCACCAAGATTTTTCTACGAAAGCTTCTTTCTAGTTTTCATCTGTGGATGTTGCCTTTGTCACCGTATGTTTCATTGTGCTCTGAAGTATCTAATTGCAGATTTCCAGAAAACTGTGTTAACAAACGGATCACTGAAGAGAAACGTGTAAGTCTGTGAGTTGCATTCACACATGGCAGTGCAGTTTTTCAGAAAGCTGCTCTTTAGTTATTATGTGATTATTTTTAGTTTTTCACCAGAGCCCTCAATGAGCTCCCAAATATACCTTTGCAGAATCCACGACAACAGTGTTAGCAAACTGTTCCAAGAAGGGAAGCTGGAACTCTGTGTGATGAAGTCACACATCAGAAAGCAATCTCTCCGAAATCTTCTCTGTAGTTATTATGTGTGGATATTTCCTTTTTCACAATGGGTCCCTGTGGGCTCCCAAATATCACTTTCCAGTTTCCACGAAAAGAGTGTTAGCAAACTGCTTCCTGAAGTCTAAATTATAAGTCTGTGAGCTGAACTCACAGATCAGAAAGAAGTTTCTCAGAAAGTTTCTTTCACGTTTTGAACGGATGATATTTCCTTCATCAGCGTAGGCCTCAATGCGATCCAAGGAAGCCCTTCTCAGGTTCCTCAAAGAAAGTGTTACTGGACTGCTCCACGAAACATAAGTGTAACTCTGTGAGATGAATTCACACATCACCAAGAAGTTTCTAAGAAAGCTTCTTTCTAGTTTTCATCTGTGGATGTTTCCTTGGTCACCGTAAGAATCATTGCGCTATGAAGTATCTAATTGCAGATTTCCAGAAAACTGTGTTAACAAACTGATCACTGAAGAGAAACGTGTAACTTTGTGAGTTGCATTCACTCATGGCAGTGCAGTTTCTCAGAAAGCTGCTCTTTAGTTATTATGTGAGAATATTTCCTTTTTCACCAGGGCCCTCAATGAGCTCCAAAATATACCTCTGCAGAATCCACGACAACAGTGTTAGCAAACTGTTCCAAGAAGGGAAGGGTGGAACTCTGTGTGATGAAGTCACCCATCAGAAAGCAATCTCTCAGAAAGTTCCTCTGTAATTATTATGTGAGGATATTTCCTTTTTCTCCATGGGTCCTTAAGGGCTCCCAAATATCACTTTCCAGGTTCCACGAAAAAAGTGTTAGCAAACTGCGTCCTGAAGTCTAAATTATAAGTCTGTGAGATGAACTCACAGATCAGAAAGAAGTTTCTCAGAAAGCTTCTTTCACGTTTTCAACGGATGAAATTTCCTTCATCAGCGTAGGCCTCAATTCGATCCAAGGAAGCCCTTCTCAGGTTCCTCAAAGACAGTGTTAATGGACTGCTCCACGAAACATAAGTGTAACTCTGTGAGATGAATTCACACATCACCAAGAAGTTTCTAAGAAAGCTTCTTTCTAGTTTTCATCTGTGGATGTTTCCTTTGTCACCGTATGTTTCATTGCGCTATGAAGTCTCTAATTGCAGATTTCCGGAAAACTGTGTTAACAAACTGATCACTGAGGAGAAACGTGTAACTCTGTGAGTTGCATTCACACATGGCAATGCAGTTTCTCAGAAAGCTACTCTTTAGTTATTATGTGACGATATTTCCTTTTTCTCCAGAGCCCCCAATCAGATCCCAAATATACCTTTGCAGAATCCACGACAACAGTGTTAGCAAACTGTTCCAAGAAGGGAAGGGTGGAACTCTGTGTGATGAAGTCTCACATCAGAAAGCAATCTCTCAAAAAGCTTCCCTGCAGTTATTATGTGAGGATATTTCTTTTCTCACCATGGGTCCCAATGGGCTCCCAAATATCACTTTCCCGTTTCCACGAAAAGAGTATTAGCAAACTGCTTGCTGAAGTCTAAATTTTAAGTCTGTGAGATGATCTCACAGATCAGAAAGAACTTTCTCAGACAGCTTCTTTCACTTTTAGAACGGATGAAATTTCCTTTATCAGCGTACGGCTCAATGCGATCCAAGGAAGCCTTTCTCAGGTTCCTCAAAGATAGTGTTAATGGACTGCTCCATGAAACATAAGTATAACTCTGTGAGATGAATTCACACATCACCAAGAAGTTTCTAAGAAAGCTTCTTTCTAGTTTTCATCTGTGGATGTTTCCTTTCTCACCGTATGTTTCATTGTGCTATGAAGTATCTAATTGCAGATTTCCAGAAAACTGTGTTAACAAACTGATCACTGAAGTGAGACGTGTAACTCTGTGAGTTGCATTCACACATGGCAGTGCATTTTCTCAGAAAGCTGCTCTTTAGTTATTATGTGACGATATTTCCTTTTTCACCAGAGCCCTCAATGAGCTCCCAAATATACCTTTGCAGAATCCACGACAACAGTGTTAGCAAACTGTTATAAGAAGGGAAGGGTGGAACTCTGTGTGATGAAGTCACCCATCAGAAAGCAATCTCTCAGAAAGCTTCCCTGAAGTTATTATGTGAGGATATTTCCTTTTTCACCAAGGGTCCCCATGGGCTCCCAAATATCACTGTCCAGATTCCTCGAAAAGAGTGTTAGCAAACTGCGTCCTGAAGTCTAAATTATAAGTCTGTGAGATGAACTCACAGATCAGAAAGAAGTTTCTCAGAAAGCTTCTTTCACGTTTTCAACGGATGAAATTTCCTTCATCAGCGTAGGCCTCAATGCGTTCCAAGGAAGCCCTTCTCAGGTTCCTCAAAGACAGTGTTAATGGACTGCTCCACGAAACATAAGTGTAACTCTGTGAGACGAATTCACACATCACCAAGAAGTTTCTAAGAAAGCTTCTTTCTAGTTTTCATGTGAGGATGTTTCCTTTGTCACCATATGTGAGGATATTTCCTTTTTCACCATGGGTCCCTAAGGGCTCCCAAATATCACTTTCCAGTTTCCACGATAAGAGTGTTAGCAAACTGCTTCCTGAAATCTAAATTATACGTCTGTGAGGTGAACTCACAGATCAGAAAGAAGTTTCTCAGATAGCTTCTTTCACGTTCTAAACGGAAGAAATGTCCTTTATCAGCGTGGGACGCAATGCGATCCAAGGAAGCCCTTCTCAGGTTCCTCATGGACAGTGTTAATGGACTGCTCCACGAAACATAAGTGTAACTCTGTGAGATGAATTCACACATCAGCAGAGAAGTTTTTAAGAAAGCTTCTTTCTAGTTTTCATGTGTGGATGTTTCCTTGGTCACCGTATCATTGCGCTATGAAGTATTTAATTGCAGATTTCCAGAAAACTGTGTTAACAAACTGATCACTAAAGAGAAACCTGTAACTCTGTGAGTTGCATTCACACATGGCAGTGCAGTTTTTCAGAAAGCTGCTCTTTCGTTATTTTGTGAGGATATTTCCTTTTACACCAGAGCCCTCAATGAGCTCCCCAATATACCTTTAGAGAATCCAGTACAACAGTGTTAGCAAACTGTTCCAAGAAAGGAAGGGTGGAACTCTATGTGATGACGTCACACATCAGAAAGCAATCTCTCAGAAAGCTTCTCTGTAGTTATTATGTGACGATATTTCCTTTTTCACCATGGGTCCCATTGGGCTCCCAAATATCACTTTCCAGTTTCCACGAATAGAGTGTTAGCAAACTGCTTCCTGAAGTCTAAATTATACGTCTGTGAGATGAACTCACAAATCAGAAAGAAGTTTCTCAGATAGCTTCTTTCACGTTTTAAACGGATGAAATTTCCTTTATCAGCGTAGGCCTCAATGCGATCCAAGGAAGCCCTTCTCAGGTTCCTCAAAGACAGTGTTAATGGACTTCTCCACGAAACATAAGAGAAACTCTGTGAGATGAATTCACACATCACCAAGAATTTTCTAAGAAAGCTTCTTTCTAGTTTTCATGTGTGGATGTTTCCTTTGTGACCGTGAGATTCATTGCGCTACGAAGTATCTAATTGCAGATTTCCAGACAACTGTGTTAACAAACTGATAACTGAAGAGAAACGTGTAACTCTGTGAGTTGCGTTCACACATGGCAATCCAGTTTCTCAGAAAGCTGCTCTTTACTAATTATGTGAGGATATTTCCATCTTCACCAGAGCCCTCAATGAGCTCCCAAATATACCTTTGCAGACCCAGGACAACAGTGTTAGCAAACTGTTCCAAGAAGGGAAGGGTGGAACTCTGTGTGATGAAGTCTCACATCAGAAGGCAATCTCTCAGAAAGCTTCTCTGTATTTATTATGTGAGGATATTTCTTTTCTCACCATGGGTCCCAATGGGCTCCCAAATATGAATTTCAATTTCCACGAAAAGAGTGTTAGCAAACTGCTTCCTGAAGTCTAAATTATAAGTCTCTGAGATGAACTCACAGATCAGAAAGAAGTTTTTCAGAATGCTTCTTTCACGTTTTGAACGGATGAAATTTCCTTTATCAGCTTAGGCCTCAATGCGATCCAAGGAAGCCCTTCTCAGGTTCCTCAAAGACAGTGTTAATGGACTGCTCCACGAAACATAAGTGTAACACTGTGAGATGAATTCACACATTACCAAGAAGTTTCTAAGAAAGCTTCTTTCTAGTTTTCATCTGTGGATATTTCCTTTGTCACCGTAAGGTTCATTGCGCTATGAAGTATCTAATTGCAGATTTCCAGAACACTGTGTTAACAGACTGATCACTGAAGAGAAACGTGTAACTCTGTGACTTGCGTTCACACATGGAAATGGAGTTTCTCAGAAAGCTGCTCTTTAGTTATTATGTGAGGATATTTCCTTTTTCACCAGAGCCCTCAATGAGCTCCCAAATATACCTTTGCAGAATCCACGACAACAGTGTTAGCAAACTGTTTCAAGAACGGAAGGGTGGAACTCTGTGTGATGAAGTCACACATCAGAAAGCAATCTCTCAGAAAGCTTCTGTGTAGTTATTATGTGAGGATATTTCCTTTTTCACCATGGGTCCCTAAGGGCTCCCAAATATCACTTTCCAGTTTCCACGAAAAGAGTGTTAGCAAACTGCTTCTCGAGGCATAGGTTGTAAATCTGTGAGATGAACTCACAGATCAGAAAGAAGTTTCTCAGAAAGCTTCTTTCACGTTTTGAATGGAAAAATGTCCTTTATCAGCGTAGGCTTCAATGCGATCCAAGGAAGCCCTTCTCAGGTTCCTCAAAGACAGTGTTAATGGACTGCTCCACGAAACGTAAGTGTAACTCTGTGAGATGAATTCACACATTACCAAGAATATTCTAAGAAAGCTTCTTTCTAGTTTTCATGTGTGGATGTTTCCTTGGTCACCGGAAGAATCATCGCGCTATGAAGTATCTAATTGCAGATTTCCAGAAAACTGTGTTAACAAACTGATCACTGAAGAGAAACCTCCAACTCTGTGAGTTGCATTCACACATGGCAGTGCAGATTCTCAGAAAGCTGCTCTTTAGTTATTATGTGAGGATATTTCCTTTTTCACCAGAGCCCTCAAGTAGCTCCCAAATATACCTTTGCAGAATCCACGACAACAGTGTTAGCAAACTGTTCCAAGAAGGGAAGGGTGGAACTCTGTGTGATGAAGTCACACATCAGAAAGCAATCTCTCAAAAAGCTTCTCTGTAGTTCTTATGTGAGGATATTTCCTTTTTCACCATGGGTCCCCAATGGCTCCCAAATATCACTTTGCAGTTTCCACGATAAGAGTGTTAGTAAACTGCTTCCTGAAGTCTAAATAATACGTCTGTGAGATGAACTCACAGATCAGAAAAAAGTTTCTCAGATAGCTTCTTTCACGTTCTAAACGGAAGAAATGTCCTTTATCAGCGTAGGACGCAATGCGATCCAAGGAAGCCCTTCTCAGGTTCCTCATAGACAGTGTTAATGGACTGCTCCACGAAACATAAGTGTAACTCTGTGAGATGAATTCACACATCACCAAGAAGTTTCTAAGAAAGCTTCTTTCTAGTTTTCATGTGTGGATGTTTCCTTGGTCACCGTATCATTACGCTATGAAGTATCTAATTGCAGATTTCCAGAAAACTGTGTTAACAAACTGATCACTGAAGAGAACGTGTAACTCTGTGAGTTGCATTCACACATGGCAGTGCAGTTTCTCAGAAACCTGCTCTTTCGTTATTTTTTGAGGATATTTCCTTTTCACCATGGGTCCCTATGGGCTCCCAAATATCACTTCCAGATTCCAGGAAAACCGTGTTAGCAAACTGCGTCCTGAAGTCTAAATTATAAGTCTGTGAGATAAACTCACAGATCAGAAGGAAGTTTCTCAGAAAGCTTCTTTCCACGTTTTTATTGGAAGATATTTCCATTGGCCCCATTGTTTTCAATGGGATCCGGAATATCTGTTCTCAGATTCTACACAAATAGGGCTCTTCCACGGCCCCACGAAATACATCTGTAACTTAGTGAGTTCAATTCACACATCACAAAGCGGTTTCTCAGAAGCTTCTTTCTTTAGGAAGACGAGGTTATTTGTGGTCTCGGAGTGCCACCGTGTGTCCTATTGCAGATTCTGCGAAAACTCTGCTAGCAAGTTTCTCACTGAAAACAGTGATGGACATCTGTGGGCTGATTTCACAAACAAGATAGAAGTTTCTGAGAAGGCTTCTCTGCAGGTTTCTCTGAGGATAGTTCCTTCTTCACCATGCAATTCAACGATATCCGAAACATCACATCTGAGATTCCTCAAAATGAGTGCTAGGAAACTCCCCCGAAAAAGGGTGATGTAACACTGTGAAATGAATTCACATATCACAAAGCAGTTTCTCAGAAAGCTTGATTCCGCTTTCTCTTGGGGGATATTTCTTTTCTCCTTCTATTCTTCAAAGCCATCTGAAATGTCACTTCTCGGAATCCACGGAAACAGTCCTAAGAAACGGCTCCAAAAACACTGGCGTAACTCTGTGAGATGAAGTCACACATCAAAAAAGCAATCTCCCAGAAAGCTTCTCTGTAGTTTTTATGTGAGGATATTTCCTTTTTCACAATGGGTCCCTATGGGCCTCCGAAATATCACTTCCCGTTTCCATGAAAGAGTGTTAGCAAACTGCTTCTCGAGGCATATGTTGTAACTCTGTGAGATGAACTCACCGATCAGAAAGAAGTTTCTCAGAAGCTTCTTCACGTTTTGAAAGGAAGAAATGTCCTTTAACAGCTAGGCCACAATGCGATACAAGGAAGCCCTCTCAGGTTCCTCAAAACAGTGGTTAATGGACTGCTACACGACACATAAGTTAATTCTGTGAGATCAATTCACACATCACCAAGAAGTTTCTAAGAAGCTTCTTTCTAGTTTTCATGTGTGGAGGTTTCCTGGGTCACGTAAGATCACTAATTGCGCTATGAAGTATCTAATTGCAGAGATTCCAGAAAATGTGTTAACAACTGATCACTGAAGAGAAACGTGTAACTCTGTGAGTTTGCATTCACCCATGCAATGCAGTAGTTTCTCAGAAAGCTGCTCTTTAGTTATTATGTGAGCATATTTTCCTTTTTCACCAGGGGCACTCAATGAGCTCCCAAATATACCTTTGCAGAATCCACGACAACAGTGTTAGCATACTGGGTCCAAGGAAGGAAGGGTGGAACTCTGTGTGATGAAGTCACCCATGAGAAAGCAGTCTCTCAGAAAGCTTCTCTGTAGTTATTATGTGAGGATATTTCCTTTTTCACCATGGTCCCTATGGGCTCCCTAATATCACTTTGCAGATCCACGAAAAAGAGTGTTAGCAACTGCGTCCTGAAGTCTAAATTATAAGTCTGTGAGATGAACTCACAGATCAGAAAGAAGTTTCTCAGAAAGATTCTTTCACGTTTTGAACGTATGAAATTTCCGTTATCAAGCATAGGCCTCAATGCGATCCAGGAAGCCCTTCTCAGGGTCCTCAAAGACAGTGTTAATGGACTGCTCCACGAAACATAAGTGGTAACTCTGTGAAATGAATTCACACATCACCAGAAGTTTCTAAGAAAGCTTCTTTCTAGTTTTCATGTGTGGATGTTTCCTTGGTCACCGTAAGAATCATTGCGCTATGAAGTATCTAATTGCAGATTTCCAGAAAACTGTGTTAACAAACTGATCACAGAGAAACGTGTAACTCTGTGAGTTGCATTCACACATGGCAATGCAGTTTCTCAGAAAGCTGCTCTTTAGTTATTATGTGAGAATATTTCCTTTTTCACCAGGGCCCTCAATGAGCTCCCAAATATACCTTTGCAGAATCCACGACAACAGTGTTAGCAACTGTTCCAAGAAGGGAAGGGTGGACCTCTGTGTGATGAAGTCACCAATCAGTGAGCAATCTCTCAGAAAGCTTCTCTGTAGTTATTATGTGAGGATATTTCCTTTTTCACCATGGGTCCCTTAGGGCTCCCAAATATCAATTTCCAGTTTCCACGAAAGGGTGTTAGCAAACTGCTTCGTGAAATCTAAATTATAAGTCTGTGAGATGAACTCACAGATCAGAAGGAAGTTTCTCAGAAAGCTTCTTTCACGTTTTATTGGAAGATATTTCCATTGGCCCCATTGTTTTCAATGGGATCCGGAATATCTGTTCTCAGATTCCACACAAATAGGGCTCTTCCACAGCCCCACGAAATACAGCTGTAACTTAGTGAGTTCAATTCACACATCACAAAGCGGTTTCTCAGAAAGCTTCTTTCTTTAGGAAGACGAGGTTATTTGTGGTCTCGGAGCGCCACCGTGTGTCCTATTGCAGATTCTGCGAAAACTCTGCTAGCAAGTTTCTCGCTGAAAACAGTGATGGACATCTGTGGGCTGATTTCACAAACAAGATAGAAGTTTCTGAGAAGGCTTCTCTGCAGGTTTCTCTGAGGATAGTTCCTTCTTCACCATGCAATTCAACGATATCCGAAACATCACATCTGAGATTCCTCAAAATGAGTGCTAGGAAACTCCCCCGAAAAAGGGTGATGTAACACTGTGAAATGAATTCACATATCACAAAGCAGTTTCTCAGAAAGATTGATTCCGCTTTCTCTTGGGGGATATTTCTTTTCTCCTTCTATTCTTCAAAGCCATCTGAAATGTCACTTCTCGGAATCCACGAAACAGTCTTAAGAAACGGCTCCGGGGGGCGGAGCAAGATGGCCGAATAGGAACAGCTCCAGTCTCCAACTCCCAGCGCGTGTGACACAGAAGACCGGCGATTTCTGCATTTTCAACTGAGGTACTGGGGTCATCTCACTAGGGAGTGCCGGACAATCGGTGCTGGTCAGCTGCTGCAGCCTGACCAGCGAGAGCTGAAGCAGGGCGAGGCATCGCCTCACCTGGAAGCGCAAGGGGGAAGGGGATCCGTTTTCCTAGCCAGGGGAACTGAGACACACAACACCTGGAAAATCGGGTAACTCCCACCCCAATACTGCGCTGTAAGCATACAGGCACACCAGAATATATCCCACACCTGGCCGGGAGGGTGCCACGCCCACGAAGCCTCCCTCACTGCTAAGACAGCAGTCTGCCGCGATCAATCCGCAAGGCAGCAGCGAGGCTGGGGGAGGGGCGGCCGCCATTGCTGAGGCTTAAGTAGGTAAACAAAGCCGCTGGGAAGCTCGAACTGGGTGGAGCTCAGCAGCTCAAGGAAGCCTGCCTGTCTCTGTAGTCTCCACCTCTGGGGACAGCGAACAGCTGAAGACCAACAGGGGAAGTAGCGGGAGCCGGTGCAGACGCGAACGACTCTGTCTGACAGCTTTGGGGAGAGCCGTGGATCTCCCAACACGGAGGTTGAGATCTGAGAACGGACAGACTGCCTGCTCAGGTGTGTCCCTGACCCCTGAGTAGCCTAGCTGGGAGAAATCCCCCACTAGGGCAGTCTGACACCCACACCTCACAGGGTGGAGTACACCCCTGAGAGGAAACTTCCAAAGGAAGAATCAGACAGGTACACTCGCTGTTCAGCAATATTCTATCTTCGGCAACCTCTGCTGATGATACCCAGGCAAACAGGGTCTGGAGTGGACTTCAAGCAATCTCCAACAGACCAACAGACAGTCCTTCTGACTGTCAGAAGGAAAACTAAAACAGGAAGGACACCTATACCAAAACCCCATCAGTTCGTCACCACCATCAAAGACCAGAGAGAGATAAAACCACAAAGATGGGGAAGAAGCAGGGCAGAAAAGCTGGAAATTCAAAAATA